>NW_027100797.1:20000-26873 GCF_029633855.1 Hoplias malabaricus
GAACCTGATGACAAACATGAACACAGACAAAGCCATGGTTACCGCTGAAGAACGTACTCTTCTTTGGTTTCACCTGGGAATGATTTTTTCTGGTTCTTGTACCAGTATATGTCAGTGGAAATGCGCCGAATGGTTCCAAATTTTGTTCACAACCTTGAACTGTTCCCATCTCCAGTTGGTGTAAAAGTGGCATGTGAAATATGGCTGAACTAACAACAGACGGTGTAGTAGTGCCACCTTAAGTACTCTCTGTGAAATAACGTCCCTGACACATGCAGTCAGTCAGTCAGTCACTCTGTCAGTCAGTCAGTCACTTGGTCAGTCAGTCAGTCAGTTAGTCAGTCAGACACTCGGTCAGTCAGTCAGACACTCGGTCAGTCAGTCACTCGGTCAATCAGACAGTCAGTCACTCGGTCAATCAGACACTCGGTCAGTCAGTCAGACACTCGGTCAGTCACTCGGTCAGTCAGTCAGTCACTCAGTCAATCAGACACTCGGTGAGTCAGTCAGTCAGTCAGTCAGTCAGTCAGTCAGTCACTAGGCCAGTCAGTCACTAGGCCAGTCAGTTAGTCAGTCAATCAGTCAGTCAGTCAGTCAGTCAGTCACTCGGCCAGTCAGTCAGTTAGTCAGTCAATCAGTCAGTCACTCGGTCAGTCACTCACTCGGTCAGTCAGTCAGCCACTTAGTCAGTCAGTCACTCGGTGGGTCAGTCAGTCACTCACTCGGTCAGTAGGTCAGTCAGTCAGTCATTCACTCGGTCAGTCAGTCGGTCAGTCAGTCAGTCACTCGGTCGGTCAGTCAGTCGGTCAGTCAGTCAGTCACCCGGTCAGTCAGTCAGTCAGTCAGTCACTCAGTCGGTCAGTCAGTCAGTCACTCGGTGGGTCAGTCAGTCAGTCAGTCAGTCAGTCACTCGGTCGGTCAGTCAGTCAGTCAGTCAGTCACTCGGTCAGTCAGTCAGTCACTCGGCCAGTCAGTCGGTTAGTCAGTCACTCGGTCAGTCAGTCAGTCAGTCAGTGAGTCACTCTGTCAGTCAGTATGAGAAAATGCCAATAATTGACAAGTATTCAGTTATTGTAAAGAACAAATAAGTCAATTATTTAAAAAAATAATTGTACATAATAGGTATATTATATTGCTGCGGTAACAACCTCTTCTGGGAAAGCTTATTACTAGGTGTTGGAACATTGCTGTCAGGATTTGATGCCTTTCAGCTGCAAGCACATTAGTGAAGTCAGGGAATGATGTGGGATGTTTGTCTAACATAACCCACTCCAGCACATCCCAAGAGCATTGGGACAGCCAGAGGACACAATGTCCAAGTCTTGGGGGCCACACTTAACACTTGGTACGGTGATTTTCTATTCAGGTATGTTTGTTTCAGAGCCTCACATTTCACAATTACGCTTTCTACAGGAATTATAAATCGGTGTGTGTTCAGTGTAACAATCGTATTCCAAAGTGTGAACCTTTTAGTGAGAGAAAGGCATGAGTTGTGTCCACAAACTTTATAAAGGAGGAGTGAAACTGTGGACCCTATTGAGAAGTTCTAAGTCGAGGATTTAAGTTTTAAAAATGCATCTAGATGAAATGTAGCCCAATCACATAGAGTACATCATTACAGTCACTCTGGCCTTTGAAGTTCAGTATAAAGGGGTTGTTTATGTGCTCTTTATGGTTTAAGGGATTTAAATCCTCAAAGTATAGCACAGATTTGAAAATGATTTGAAATGAAATGTGGCAGCGAGCGCCTCAAAGCTCCTTCATTACAGTCACTTTGGCTTGTCTCGGGATGAAGGGGTTTGTCATAACTGTGGTAAAGTGGACATTAAATGGGAGCTCATAGTGGCCAGGAGCGGACCACCCTGTGTCCGTTTCCACAGCTGGGGCCGTCCCACAGTGCACCAGTCTGATGCGATTGACTGACTGTGCTTCAGAAAGCCGGGTCAGGGATTCTGAGCTGTGGAGAGAGTATGGAGAGTGTGTGAAGATTGGGCAGGACACAGTGTCCTGGGCCAGAACTCTCCAGACCATTCCCATGACACGTGTGGTTATTCTGAAAAAAAATAAAAATAAAAAAAACCTCTGCCAGATGAAATAAGGTTCACATTAAACTGAGAGTGAGTGTAGTGTTTGAGAGTGAGTGGGCGTGAGAGGGAGAGAGAGGGAGGGAGAGGGAGAGAGAGAGAGATGTGGTTTTGATGTTCAGCTTTCGTATGATGTTTCATGTAATGTTTTGGTTTAGAGGGAAAACAGTGCCAGAACCATTCCATTTCTTCCCACAGTGTGGGCTGTGCCATGACCTTTACAGTACAGTCCACATTAGTGTTCACAACATGATGGGAAATGATAATAATAATAATAATAATAATAATAATGAAACACATATCCTTTTCTCTTCAGCCCATCATTTATGAAGGTCAAGACAAGAATCCAGAGATGTGCCGCGTGCTGCTAACGCATGAGATTATGTGCAGGTGAGAATCTCTCTCTTACACACACACACACATTCTCTTATTCAGTATATAGATTGTCTACCCCTTGTGTCCATCACTGCTTCCATTCCTTTCTGGAAATAATCTCCACACCTCCAAATCTCAGTCTAAGAAGTTGGTTGCTTTTTCAGATTTTAATAATCCATGTTAATCCCAAACGGTTTCAGTGATGTAGACGTCTGAGTTCTGGAGCGGCACATTTGATCTTTTTTCATTTCCTTTTATTTTTTCATTAAGGTTTTGTTCTCAGCTCCACACACACACACACACACACACACACACACACACACACATGGGTTTGTTCAGACCTGAAGGAAGCTTGATTTTCCCTATCTCTTAAAGCTGAATGCATCATTCATCCGGGACAGTTTGTCTGTCTACAAAGCGTACAGTAAATGTCCAAATGTTTGTAGACACTCCTTATAACAGCTTAGCTGTGCATGCACAGTGTGTAAAATAAACTATAAACACACACACACACTTCCTCTCTCTTTCACACTCTCTCCATCACCATTACACAATCAGGCTCTTCAACCTGGGCTTTGCTTTGGCTCATCTCAGCGTTTTTGGCTCTGGCTTAGTGCTCTGGTGCCAGTGTTAGTGTTGGGCTCTGGTGCTGGAACGTACTCCTTCTCTCCCACCCGTTCTGCCACAGTTTGGACCCTACTGCTCAGCGGTAGAACGTTGGAGAGCCAAACCAACCACACAGACTGAGGCACCAAAGGTTTTAATCACTTGTTATAATTACTGAATGCAGCTTGTTTAACCTCCAGAGGAATGTCATAAACTGAAATGGGACACTGGAGCAGATGCACATGAGCTTAAAGTAACCATGCCCAATGCCAAGTGTGGGCTAGAGGGGTATAAAACACTTTATTCTCTGGGGTGATGCAGCTCCAACCAGTAAATCTGGGATGATGTTGGAGTGGTGTTGGTGATTCAGACCTGACCTCACTGCAGTTTTGAACTTCCCAGGAGTAGAAGTGATTACTGTAGCAAAGGGAGTACAAACGTCAGTGAAGCCCAACTTGTATGGTTATGTTTTTTGTATACATATAAGGGGCGGCACGGTGGTGCAGCAGGTAGGTGTAGCAGTCACACAGCTCCAGGGTGACTGTCTGTGAGGAGTTGGTGTGTTCTCCCTGTGTCTGCGTGGGTTTCCTCCGGGTGACTGTATGTGAGGAGTGTGGTGTGTTCTCCCTGTGTCTGTGTGGGTTTCCTCCGGGTGACTGTCTGTGAGGAGTGTGGTGTGTTCTCCCTGTGTCTGTGTGGGTTTCCTCCGGGTGACTGTCTGTGAGGAGTGTGGTGTGTTCTCCCTGTGTCTGCGTGGATTTCCTCCAGGTGACTGTCTGTGAGGAGTGTGGTGTGTTCTCCCTGTGTCAGTGTGGGTTTCCTCCGGGTGACTGTCTGTGAGGAGTGTGGTGTGTTCTCCCTGTGTCTGTGTGGGTTTCCTCCGGGTGACTGTCTGTGAGGAGTGTGGTGTGTTCTCCCTGTGTCCGTGTGGGTTTCCTCCGGGTGCTCCGGCTTCCTCCCACAGTCCAAAAACACATGCCAGTAGGTGGATTGGCGACTCAAAAGTGTCCGTAGGTGTGAGTGAATGTGTGAGTGTGTGTGTTGCCCTGTGAAGGACTGGTGCCCCCTCCAGGGTGTATTCCCGCCTTGCGCCCAGTGATTCCAGGTAGGCTCTGGACCCACCGCGACCCTGAATTGCATAAGGGTTACAGATAATGAATGAATGAATGAATATATATATAACTGAAAGTGTAGCTCAGACAGTCCTAGTTGTGTCTTCTGTCCCGAGAGTCATCTTAAGCTTCGTATGAGACATATTCCCTTCATTTATTATGGTCCTAAAGACAGCCAGAATAAGTCTCACAGTTTGTATCCTATCAGCAGAACCTTCCCTGTTTATAAAGTCCTCTTTTTCAGAGACGTAGCTCTAAATGAGACTAAAATACCCGCTGCGATGCCAGTTCTGGAGGACGGCGTTTTTTCAGCGTTCCGCTGATGGACATGCTAGTGTTTTTCTCCTTGTGCACCGAAAGAAGTGATGCCTTGAATTTATTTCGTTATTTTGCATGAATAAAGTTATTTATTTCCCTAATTCCACATGAATAAAATATTAACTATTACATCAACAGAACCGTTGCCAAACATGAGGAACCTGAAAGACAACATTGTGTTGAAGGAATATATTTTATTCATGTGAAAATGATGCACACATTTTAATCTAGTCACTTCTTTTCAGTGGAAAAACATGCACCAGAGGAAAGTACATCATTCAGCCAAAATATTCCTACACTAAACATATTTGTTTTAGTATTAATTTCTTTTCTGGAATAAAGGGGATTCATAGGGCACCTGTTAACCTTTGTAGCAGTGGTAGTTTGTAGTCTTCTAGGAAGGCTGTACACTTGATGTGGGATTGAATGGCAGGTGGGTGGAGGTTACACATGGCAACCTTTGGGTTTGTTTGCTAGAGTTCTGTATCTGAAGGTAACACTTGCTTATGGAGATCATACAAAATGTGAGAGAACAACCGAGCAACTTCAATCAGTTATCAGTTAAAGTACATTACAATATCTGAATTTCCTAGTGTCCACAAACATTTGGACAGGCAGTGTGTTTTAAGCATGTAAACGCACACATGCTTTTATCCAGTAATATAAAGAACACACACCTGAGAAAAGTACATTTTGCGAGTCACCTCTAGAATGAGGAATGGGGAGAGAAAGGGGGATGAGAAATGGAGGGAGAATACACCTTTGTACCGGGGAGCCTGCCTCTCTCTCTCTCTCTCTCTCTCTCTCTCTCTCTCTCTCTCTCTCTCTATATCTCTCTCTCTCTCTCTCTATCCAGGTCATCCTCTCTCTGCTCTGGGATGAGAGCGAGGGGAGAGAAAGCCGTGCACCTTTAATTAAAATCAAAAGATGAATTCCTTGCGCTTTAAACTGGGTTGTGGAGATGGGCTCTCATCTATTTCGGGCGAAAAGAGAGGAGCATTTGAACAGTTTTTCCTCCTAAAAATATCCCACTGATGCTCGGTTAATTAGGACAAGGAAAAACTCATTACTCAATAAGATTCTTCTTGTTATTCTGCCGTTAATGAATGCAGTTTGCGTTGAGTTTTGACAATGAAATATGTGCAGGCGAGCAGCAGCCCACTCTCTTTCCCTCTTTCTGTTCTTTCTCTCCCCCTTCTGTCTATCTCTGCCTATTTCATACATATATAACACATGTGCACTACTGTGTAAACGTCTATACTACTCAGAGAGGCGGTGTACACTCTATATGCAGACACCCTCTTACCTGAAGTTTAAGGGTAATTAATTAATGGGCAGTTTGTTCCTCATTTGAGGCACTAACAATGTTAATCTGCAGGGACTAGCTTAACATTAGACTTTGGAACATAGCTGTGATAAATTAATGGCAGCACCACAAACATTACTGAGGTCAGATACTGAGGTTGAATGATTAGTTCTGGATCACTTTGCAAAACTCCTTATCTTAATTCAGAGGTGGTTTTATATCCTTCTAGGCCATATCAGTATTGGATATGGAGACCCCTGGCTTATGTGCAGCTACTCACTCCAATCCCATTCACTGATTTTGCCATTTACTGACAAGCCTTCTTAACTTTCAGTGGAAGCTGCAGTGTTCAAATGATGAAGTAAACTATTTACACACATTCACTGTCCGTGATTGCTTTTCCAGTTCAGGGTCACGGTGGGTCCGGCAGGAACACCAACAGTCCTTCACAGGGCGACACATGCTCACACACTCACACCTGCAGACATTTTTGAGTAGCAAATCCACCTGCGTGTGTTTTTGAAACGTGGAAGGAAACTGGAGCACCACACTCCTCACAGACAGTCACCAGGAGAAAACCCACGCAGACACAGAGAGAACACACCACACTCCTCACAGACAGTCACCCGGAGGAAACCCATGCAGACACAGGGAGAACACACCACACTCCTCACAGACAGTCACCCGGAGGAAACCCACGCAGACACAGGGAGAACACACCACACACCTCAGAGACAGTCACCCGGAGGAAACCCACGCAGACACAGAGAGAACACACCACACTCCTCACAGACAGTCACCCGGAGGAAACCCACGCAGACACAGGGAGAACACACCACACACCTCACAGACAGTCACCCGGAGGAAACCCACGCAGACACAGGGAGAACACACCACACACCTCAGAGACAGTCACCCGGAGGAAACCCACGCAGACACAGAGAGAACACACCACACTCCTCACAGACAGTCACCCGGAGGAAACCCACGCAGACACAGGGAGAACACACCACACACCTCAGAGACAGTCACCCGGAGGAAACCCACGCAGACACAATCTGATAGAGTGTGT
>NW_027100797.1:27073-59573 GCF_029633855.1 Hoplias malabaricus
TGTGTAGGTCTATAACCAAGTGTGTAGGGTGTAGGTCTATAACCAAGTGTGTAGGGTGTAGGTCTATAACCAAGTGTGAAGGGTGTAGGTCTATAACCAAGTGTGTAGGGTGTAGGTCTATAACCAAGTGTGTAGGGTGTAGGTCTATAACCAAGTGTGTAGGGTGTAGGTCTATAACCAAGTGTGAAGGGTGTAGGTCTATAACCAAGTGTGAAGGGTGTAGGTCTATAACCAAGTGTGTAGGGTGTAGGTCTATAACCAAGTGTGTAGGGTGTAGGTCTATAACCAAGTGTGTAGGGTGTAGGTCTATAACCAAGTGTGTAGGGTGTAGGTCTATAACCAAGTGTGTAGGGTGTAGGTCTATAACCAAGTGTGTAGGGTGTAGGTCTATAACCAAGTGTGTAGGGTGTAGGTCTATAACCAAGTGTGTAGGGTGTAGGTCTATAACCAAGTGTGTAGGGTGTAGGTCTATAACCAAGTGTGTAGGGTGTAGGTCTATAACCAAGTGTGTAGGGTGTAGGTCTATAACCAAGTGTGTAGGGTGTAGGTCTATAACCAAGTGTTAGGGTGTAGGTCTATAACCAAGTGTGTAGGGTGTAGGTCTATAACCAAGTGTGTAGGGTGTAGGTCTATAACCAAGTGTGTAGTGTGTGGGTCTATAACCAAGTGTGTAGTGTGTGGGTCTATAACCAAGTGTGTAGTGTGTGGGTCTATAACCAAGTGTGTAGTGTGTGGGTCTATAACCAAGTGTGTAGGGTGTAGGTCTATAACCAAGTGTGTAGTGTGTGGGTCTATAACCAAGTGTGTAGTGTGTAGGGTGTAGGGAATATAACAGCAATGGAATGGAACACACTTGTGATTTCGTAATCTGGGGAAATCCAGAGTTTCTTGAGCTGACCGTGGGAGACTACAAATGACCTCTGACCCTATTGCTGGCTCTTGCTTTTGATGAGTCTCCGTACTTGGAACATCTGGACTTACACAGCAGGAGGAAGCGGGACATTTCTGGAGATGAACGGAAAACCCATAACAGAAAAGTGGGTTATTTCTGCACCCACCCACCCTTGTGTCTAAATATTTTATGGACGTCCTTGGCTGCTGCCCCATTGCTCTGTGATGCTGGCCACAAGTGACCCACAACAGAAAAAGACCTTCTGTTGTCATGAAAGTAGAGCATGAAGTGATGTCACAAGAAGATTAACTTTGATTTTTCGTTGTTTTTTTTTACGTTCTGGAAAATGTTGCGTGTGACTCTGTGGCGACTGATACAACCGTTTTCATTACCTTTCTGCTGTTAATATTTGCTCCTGATACTAATGCTGAAAACATATATTCAGAGGCATATTTGAGCATCATTACTAGCAAAGAAACCCCTTTTCCATTTAGACACCTTAAAGCAACAATAGGTAGTAATTTTACTTTAAAGTTACAGCTTCATAATCGGCGTGATGCTTCACTGACCTGTAATAGTGAACATAGAGCCTCTGTCATTGCTACTCAGGGCTCAGCACTGCAGAAACAGCACTATGTAACTTTTGGAGGATGGTAGGAAGCCACACCCTACTCCCTCCCCTCCCCCTCCCTCTTGACTTCGGGAGACAGTGCTGTAAAAGTGAGATACAGGTGGAGCCCAGAAGCAGATATAATAAATCTTATGCAGTGTTCCTTTAAATGAGAAATGGTCCAGTGTGGAGTGGAATAAGATGAACTTACATTAACTGGGTGTTTACCGTAAATGGTAAAAAGCTTATGGTTCTGGAGGTTTGGAGGATTTTGTCTAATGATAAAGTAGCAGAAACGGAAAAGGGGAGTGGGAAGGGAGCGGGGGGATGGGGATGGCGGGGTGCAGTATGTATTACATTAGTGGATTAGCTGGATCGGTTGCAAGGAGCCATTCACTCCGTCAGCGGGACGAGAGCGATCTTAAGCGGCAGAGCAGGGTATTGTTGGAATAATCCTGTCCGGACTGTGGCCTTGTTGTGAGGCAATTAAAAGCTGTGAGGGTGTGGAGAGCACTGTGTGTGTGTGTGTGTGTGTGTGTGTGTGTGTGTGTGTGTGTGTGGCAGCAAGGATGAAAGCCAGTGTGTGTTTCATACAGCGAGAGGATGTTTAAATCGGTGTCAGTGTTGATGTTAATGCCTTGTCTGTGAGAGATGGAGACATAGCACGGGAGTGTTTGACATGCAGAGAAACTGAAAATATGTTTTTAGGCAGTGCTAAGTGTATATATGTGTGTGTGCGTGTGTGTGTGTGTGTGTGTTAGATGGAAAGCTTTCTGAGCATGACTCTTCAGGCTGGCTGTCAGAGCTGCTGAAAGGTGACGTGCTTCTGTGCAGTGACAATGCTTTCTCCCAGAGAGAGAGAGAGAGAGAGAGGGAGAGAGAGGGAAAGTGTGTGTGTGTGTGTGTGGCCTATTTAAGCCCAAGCAGGGAAAGAATAATAAAAAGGCCAACCTCTGCCTTTCCAAGTTAATATAGGGTTAACGATATGCAGTTCACTGTCAACAATCCTATCATCCGCCTGAACGATTCCCAAAGAGGTGCATGGACTCCACTTCACTCACCCGTGCCTGTGTGTGTGTGTGTGTGTGTGTGAGCGTTCACACTCTCTGACAACTCTGTCTCATAGCTTCAGTCGCTACAGTCCTCACCTTAAATATATATGAGCAAAAGTTTGTTATCAGGGTGAGTTTGAGTCACTCCAATTCACCTCAATGCTCATAGTAGTATACTGCTCTCCAGCCCAGTGCTAGGCCACACTAGTACACAGACCTTAGGGCAGGTATGGCCAACCTATCAGACACAAAGGGCCAGAAAAAGGAGCCTTAATCTGCGCATTTACATAAACATACACGCACACAACTACTACACTACAGCAACCGCAACTTCTTATCACAGTCGCAACCCGAGACTGAGTCGACTCCAAGAGGTTCAATTCCAGATGCTTAAAGAATTGAATCTTTAGGAGCCGACTCCTGTTCACAGTCTCTGTTTGCTTATAACTTTCCTCCGCCATGCTCTCGCTGTGAACAGAGGCGCTGCTCAGCGGGACAGCTTTGAAACCAGATTCTGAAAATAACTTTGGATATTTCAGAGCAGTATCCGCCCAGTGACGCAGGACGGTGAAGAAGAAAGAGTCTGAGATAGAGTGTTGACACATTTTAAACTATAGTCCCCTCACGTTCTTAAGGGAAAACCCTCGTTCTTCCCCAGAATCCTGTGACACAGCGGCAGATACTGCGGCGAGGGGGGGGGGTCCTGCTGAGAAACAGAGCAGAGGGCAGTGGAAAAAGGTGAAAGTGGACACAGATTGAGTCACCCTAGAAACAGACTGAGCATTTTTTTGTTTTATTTCCTTGCGATAATTCTGTTTACAAATCAGTTTCCCAGTTTCAGTTTTCTTATTTCAAAATGAATATTGAATGACCTGGAGGTACACGGAAGAACCGCGCTGATACAGGAAAAGAGCTGTATGCGTGTGTTGAGAGCTCCTGCACTAGGGTAATTTGCAGCTGCTCCAGAACGTCATGTGTTCTCTGCTTGAGGTGAAGGCCTGCAGCATTTGGCAGATAATGTCTGGTTGTGTGTGTGGAGATAGAAGCCACTGCCCACACTCATCTATCAGCTTTAAAGTGGACTGACCGCTAACATGGCGAAATAAAAGGCCATGAGCAATGATTTGCTTTAGATTTGTGTGTGTGTGTGTGGGGGGGTATGTTTTTGTGCATGTTTTCTGGAGCACAGTGGTGCTGATGAATACCATTTCCTTGCGAGTGTGTGTGTGTGCGGAGTGAAGAATGTTACACAGGAAACACTCCTCCCAGGGATGATTATGTCACACCAGCTTCACACCGACTTCCCGTTCAGAATCAGGAGTTTTCGAAACACTCGTCTTCCTCAGCTCTTCCACTCCCTCCTCTTCTGCTCTGTTTTTTAGCTTTGTTTTTTTTTGTTATTAGAGTGGCACCCTCCTCAGAGCTGGGGTCGGTTTGAGGGAGGAGAGTTGTGAATAAACAGATGGATCATTAGCTGCGAGTGTGAGAGAGTGAGAGAGAGAGAGAGTGAGAGAGAGTGAGAGAGAGAGAGAGTGAGAGAGAGAGAGAGTGAGAGAGTGAGAGAGAGATGGAGGGATGGTATCAGCTACGTAAACAATAGTTAGGTGATGTAATGATGTTAAATAATTAGTTCTGGAATGTTACTTCTGAAAGAGTGTTGAATGGTTCTGCGTCTCTCCAGAGAACAACATTCCATTGCTCCACATCCAAATGCTGGGGATGTGACACTTTTCCAAGCCGTGCTTCAGAAGAGTATGTGATTTTAGGTTCATTTGCAGCTGCTTCAGAGCACCTGAAGAGATACAGGTTGTAACAGGCAGCATCACTGTTACACGGCTCCAGGGTCCTCGGGTTGTGGGCTCAAATCCCACCTTGGTTCACTGTCTTTGAAGAGTCTGGTGTGTTCTCACTGTTTCCTCACAGCTTTCTCACACAGTCCAAAAGCACACACTGGTAGGTGGCTTGGCTATTCAGAAGTGTAGGTGTGTGTGTGTGTGTGGTGTCCTGTGATGGACTGTAGCCCTGTCCAGAGTGTGTTCTTTCTGTGCATTCAATGATGACTGTTCTATCAATGATACCTTGGTGAAACCCAGTGTATGATGTCTGTATTGAACTTGTGTGTTTTGAGGTGATCAGCAGGTCATAAATAATAGTTTATGCCTCTGTGTGTGTACACCAATCAGCCATAGGAATAACACCTCCTCCTATATGTATAGACACACGCAAAGACCCAAACTGTATATTGTGTGTGTGTGTGTGTGTGTGTGTGTGTGTGTGTGTGTGTGTGTGTGTGTGTGTGGTTCTGGTGAGGGAACCCCTTGTGTCTGAAGTCCATTGTTGTGGTTTTGTTGTGTTTGGGATGCTCTTCCTGCGGTGAGAGGTCAGCAGCGCTCAGCCTGGCCCCGGCTGCTGAATAATTCATGCCATTGACTTTGTGTCAGCTTTCTGGGGCCGGCCCTCGGATGTTTTATTCATTTATCTCATTTAGGGGCCCTGCCTGCACCTGTTCCACCATTAAGCACCCTGCTCATTTGCATTTGATGCTAATTCCGTTTACTGGCTGGCTCGGACTCGGCCAGTTAATTTTATTTTCATATGGACGGATATCTATTACCGTATACACATTACCAAGAGTTTTACATACCCTTTAGTTTCTGTGTGTGTGTGTGTGTGTGTGTGTGTGTGTAAGAGAGTGAGAGAGAGAGAGAGAGAGAGAGAGGGAGAGAGTATATATACTAGGAGGGATAGAGAGAGGAGAAAGCATATACTGTACTGTGTGTGTGTGTGTGTGTGTGTGTGTGTGTGTGTGTGTATGTGTGTGTCTGAGAGAGTGAGTGAGTGAGTGAGAGGGAGGGAGAGAGAGAGAAAATCCTTGACTCAGTAATCACCTATTTATTCTTATTCTACATAAAATGGCAAAACCCAGCTCATAGAGAGAGAGAGAGAGAGAGAGAGAGAGAGAGAGAGAGAGAGAGAGAGAGAGAGAGAGAGAGAGATATCTGTATGTGTGCGTGTGTGTGTGTGTGCATGTGTGTGTTTTGTTGGTGCTGGGAGAGTGGTGCACACTAGCCCCAGGGCATGTTTAACACAGATGTGCCCTTCTCTCTTCCTCCTCTTAGCCCTCCATTCTGTTCCCTCACCCTTCATGAAGATCACCTTTCCTTCAAAAACACACACACACACACACACACACACACACACACACACTGCCATTTCACTGTCATCCATCTGTCTCGTTTGCTCTTTGAGGTAAATTTATCTCAGTCTCAGGTGAATACGTTTATAAACGCTCCTCAGTGCCTCATTGAAGGAAAGAAAAAGAAAAGAAAAGAGTTTTAACCCTTTAAAAGACACTGCTGGACGTTGGGTTCATTCAGATGAACTTTATTGTCAACATAAATGGGAGGTTGAGTAGAATCAAACAAATTGGGGACAATTATGAAGTATATAAACATTAAGACCTGGAAAGTAGATACTGTGGGTAAATGTATAATGGCAGTAGTTTATGAAATAAATGTAAAAATGATAATAAATATACAGCAAATACAGAAAAAACTAGATATACGTAAGTGCTGGTTTACCTTTATATGGCTCTCTCGGGGGTACATTCAGTGTGTAAATTGTACTATAGTGTTCATTACCATTTTAGGTTATTAGCAAAAATGGTTCTTCTATGACAACGCTCAAAAAACCCGTTGTTCTTCATTAGCATCTACTCTGCATTTCCCGTTCCACCTTAAATAATCTAGTGTTCACAAAACTGCTGCCCCATTTAAAGTGGAAGTGCTTTAGCCTCAGTGTGCTTTGCTTGGGGCGGTTTAGGGTTGTGTATCCTGCCTGCTCTCTCTCTCTCTCTCTGAATCGGTATTGGAATCGGATTTGGATTATAAACACACATGAACACACTCTCTTCTGTCTGCACACTTCCATGAAAGTAAATACAGCACAGTGCATGACCACCCAGATTAGTGTGTGTGTGTGTGCGTGTGCGCGCACTCATCTCATTAGCATCATTAGAGAAAAGTGAGTCCATTCAGTGGTCGACTGCACCCAAGAATGTATTTAACACAGAACGTGACTTTTGAAGCTGGATGTGTGTGTGTGTTACCTTCTTCTCTCAAGGGAATCAATGCTCTCAGTCATGTCCATCTTTACTGACACTGTTCCCTCACACTTTTTTCCTTCACATTCAGCCCTTACACTCCGCACTTGAACTCCTCCTGATGTTTTTATTTATTTATTTATTTATTTTTGAAAGTCTACCCCTCTGCCCCATAGTTGGCTTTAAGTGTGATTTTGGATGAATCAAATAATCCAAAAAATCAACCCCACTCCCCACTAACAGCTTAAATAAATAAATAAATAAAGAAAGAAAGAAAGTGTGTGCTAATATCCTCTCATTTTGACTGGCTTTAATTTGACTGTATTTCACACTGTATTCATTCATTTCAGCATCAAAATCCAAATGGTAATGTGAAATAAATCATCCTGAAATGTTTTGTTTAATGTGTAAGACAGGGCTATATTATGCTGAACTGTGAGGTTATGGGGCAAAATGAGGGAAAAATAGAGAAAAATGTAGTGAGGTAGTCTGTGTGTTTGTGTCCGTGTAGGTAGTGTGTACATAAAGAGAGCTGTGTCCGCTGCCAGATGAAAGCCCATTGACGTTTTAAAGCAGCTTCGACCTCCGTATGCATCTGCCTGTCAATCACAGTTACCCACAGTCCCCTGGGGCACTTTCGCCCAGCCCCAGGAAAAAAAAAAAAAAGAAAGAAAAATGAGAGAAAGAGAAAGAAAGATCAGGAACAAAAAAAAAAAAAGAGGCAGGCAGCTCCAGGCCAGCGCAGTGAAGCCGCCGACACCTGGGGGCTGCATAACGATCCACTACTCAGCAACTCTGCTGCCTCCAGCCCGCATACATCCACTCACTACAACTCCCACAATCCCCAGCTTTGTAGCCGAACGAACAGGATGCCAATCCCCTCAGCTCTGTATAGCTAACGGGTTTTGAGTGTCGCGGCGGCGACAAGACATATGTTTGCACACAGATCAGTGGTGGAGTCCCTGAAGCAGAGCGTATCAATGATAATGATCGGTCTAAAGGACGAAGCTCAAAAGTGAACACTCAACACTACAGCATTGTAAAAACGCTGCGTGAGAGTGGAGGTTTAAGTAGAGCAAGTCCAGAGAACAGCCAGAGTGTGTGTGGCTTAATACGAGGGCTGTTCTTTCAATAATAGTGTTATAATTTTTCGGCCTACATCATAAAATGTGTCGGTTTATTTATACGTAATTTCTACCCTCCGTTCCTTTTTAAGAAAATTATCTGTGACCCTGTCGTACCAACAAGGCGTCTTTTCCAGGGACTTGACTAGTGTCCTCTCAATGGCCAGCAGAGCTAGGCTGCTTAAACGGCCTTGGCCCATGTGAAGTGTGTCCGCCTGTGCTCCCACGGATCTTTACACCAAAGGATCGCTGATTTGCTCATTTCGCTGTCAATCAAAAAGGGATTCAGCCTCAGACAGATCATCCAATCATCATGCAGAAGCTGAGCGTCCGGGCCAGCCGAGGCCAGCCCACTGCCCCATAGACCCCCAGAGACGCTGAGCGTCCGATGGGCGGGACAAAGCCCAGCATTTATCCAATGACTCGTCTCGTTTGGCTGCACTTCGCTGCTTCGCTATTGAACTCTGTGGATGCTCAGCGTCCTCACTGTTTAAAGCACCGTGAAGCTGTGGGAATGATTGAGAGGAAAGCCGCGTCTTTACCAGTGATAAGAAGCTGATTCTGAACAAAAGTTGAGCGCGTTGTAGTGCATATTTATTCAATGACATGTACACACAACAGTATATATTTGATCACTTATTTTTTTACATTTTAGGGGAAGCTGAGCTTCACTTGCAGTCTTAGAGCAATCGCTGTTGAAACATTTGAAAGAAGAGTATAACAACAAACGAGGGAAACACAATTCATCTGTTTCACTAGAAGATACACCTTGGGCAGTAGAGTTCAATATAAATGTGTTTCTTTTCCCTGTAAGGAGCCTGATCATGCAGCACAGGTACATACTACTCATGCTATTACCGTAAAGAAAGGTTTGAGGCCCTATGAACATGAGCACATAAACTAGACTATAATTTGAATGTGTTATTTTGGGAACCTTTGGCGTATCAAGTCTGCATTTTGTTATGTAATATTCGTTAATATACAATATCACAGATGTTTAATATCAGAACATAGCAGCGTTACAAAATGTAATATCTTGATAAAAATGTGATCATAATTACTTTTTTGGACACATCACCAAGCTCCATGTTTCACCACCTCTAGGAGAAGTGCACAGTTGAGAGAAAGGATTTTTCTAAATGTTCTGTTGTATATTTATTTGTTACTTAATTGATTGTTTGCGCATGTATTTGTTTGTTTCTGCTGAAAGTTTGAACCTGATACGTTTATTTTGTTTGTAATAATGTTTGTGAAAGTGTATTATATTTTTCAGTGTATTTGTCATATCGGTAGATCAGTGCGTTCCCAAATCAATACATCATCGTAGAAACTTGGAAAGATCTTCATCTCAGTGCAGCTAAATGGCCAGCGATGTGCAGACATTCCCACCAAATGTCATTTTGTGTGAAAGCACAAGTTACACTTTAAAATCACTTACGACTTTATGACAGCCGAACTACACGTGGATTCTTTTTCTATCATTGATTGAAAACGCTCGGATAGCTCCAAGACACTCCCTGAATTCATGGTTTACTCAGAAATGCTCAGAACTACAACCCTGAGCAGCTGAATAATATATCTGACTCCACTCTTTTCTGAGTGTTAGACTCGTGTTCTGGACAGTGTTGTGATGTCAGCAGCGGTGCAGAATCGAGGCAGCTTCCACGGAGATGTGCCATGTGTCTCTATTATTAATGCACACGTCTGGATAAAAATGCAAAGCTTGTCCAATTTAACAGTTGAGCACATGCAAGGATTTGCGTGTGAAGTGGGGTCAGAGTCTACGGATCCTGTGTTGTTTAAAGGCCTTTATGGTTTAAAGTTTGTAGACCACCCTTTGTGGACCAGTTGCGAACACAGTTTATATAATCCATAAAAAAAAAGCATGACATGAAATGGGATGCGCTGAAACAGCTGCACATGAGCCTAAGGACACTATGCTCAATGCCAAGTTTGGGCTAGAAGGAGATAAGCATTGAGCTGTGTGTGTTCCTGGAGTGATGGAGCTCCAACCAATAACTTTGGGATGAGTTGGAGAGGTTTGTGATCCAGAAGAAAGTCTCCAAAACCTGTACCTGACCTCACCAATGTCTTTTGAGACCTTCTCTATGCAACAGATAGAACACAATATTCATAAGCCCCAGAAATGCTTTGAATAATTTATAATTTTTTTAAAGGAACATTAGGTTGTTTTTTTTTGCTCCTGTGCTCCCCCTGCAGTTACAAAGTGTGATTTACATTTACAGCACTGTCCTGAAATCAAGGAGGAAGCAAGAGGGTGTGGTTACCTACCCTCCCCAACGGTTACATAGTGCAATCTCTGCAGGGCTGAGCCCTGAATAGCAAGGACAGAGCCTCTATTCTCCCTGTTACAGGGCAGTGGAGAGTCGCAATGATTTTTAAGCTGTAATTTTAAGGTAAAAATACTGCCTAGTGTTCCTTTAAGGATGTTTTTGTTTCTGCTGATAATGTTACCCTACAGTACATGCTGGAGATTTTGCAACAAAATGCGTAATATACATAAATACGTTGAAACTTTTGTCCGTAAAGGAATGGGAATCAGAATTGAGCACGAAAATTCATGACTGTTGCAGCTCTAAAACACTGAGAGAGTCCAGAAAAAAGAGAGCAGATCAATGGCTCAGGTTACAGGACGGAGAGAGAGAGAGAGAGAGAGAGAGAGAGAGAGAGAACGTTTCTGAAGCACACTGAAGTGGGGGGATGAAAAATAGATGGACACACACATCGCTTGACCAGTTGAGCTGAATTTCAACTCTGCTTCCTCCAGACCATCTCCTCTCTCACCATTACTGACCAAATCTTTCTAAAGGGGGATTTGTGACTCTACTGACTGTGAAGCTGGAGATTGTTTTTCAATTCACACAGAGAGAGAGAGAGAGAGACCTGCCACTCTCTCCTCTCTTCTCTTTACTTTGACCCTAATGTATTTTATTCCAGATCTCCAGAGGATGATTCATCAGCTATTTATGCTACTCAATTAGTGTGAGAGAGAGATATAGAGATAGACAGAGAGAGAGAGAGAGAGAGATAGACAGAGAGAGAGATAGAATGAGAGACATCAGTTGAAAATGAGAGAGAAACACATACAGAAAGTGAGAGAGAGTTGGAAGATAAGTCTCTTTCTGCTGAAAGTGTTACACACCTTTGGCCTGATCTTTTTCACAGTGTGTGTGTGTGTGTGTGTGTGTGTATACTATAAGTGTTGTGGACATTTCCCAGTGTGCATTTCACAGGAAGAGGAGCCAGCCTCCTGCTGAGAGCTGCATTGTTATTGCACCTTCCCCCTCCACCCAGTACTGTGTACAACACAAAACCAGCACCTAAAAACAACACACACACACACACACACACACACACACAGAAGTGTCTGCTCTCAGGTCTGCTTTGTTAATCACTGTATTGATTAGTTCTGGATCAGAAGCACAGCTCCAACTCAGTTTCCAAAGTATCGGGTGGGGCTCCATCACAACAGAACCGTTTTCACATATGAGCTTCGGAAAAGGTCCGGATTTATTCCCCAGTGTCCCTTTCACACATGTAGTGTACAGCTGGCAATTTTCCATGTAGGATGTGTTCTCACAGCTAGAAATGGTTTTACTTGGTTTAGGAAAGGGCATGGATTCACTGTGATTGTCTGGACCATTACCTGCTGTGTTAGCACACGGCTCTCACTTGGACACCGGCTTCACTTTGTACAAGAGCGCTGACAGGATCAAGTCCGGGTAAAGTCCGGCAGGTGAAGTCTGGCACAAATGTTATGGATGTTTGCGTTCACACACACGGCTCCAGCAGGTCTGGAAAATGTCTGGTTTACTGTTAAATGTGGGGAAGGGGCTCAGGGTTCCACTAGTTCCCAGCCCAGTGCTCTGAAGCTTTATGGCCCTACTGCCTAAACACTACAACTAGACATAGTGACGTTAGGTTCATGTGCAGCTCCTCCAAAGGATTACAAATGTAATTGTAATAATTCAGAGACACTTTCCACCATTCGTCACTCCGCCTAAACGACTCACGTAAAGACTGTATGCTGTATTACGGCTAACTGCATGACATCGTTAGGTAAACGTTAGAATCCCACGATATCACGATACTGACTTTTCTAAATCGTCTTAAAATGATGACGATGTTATTGCGAACGACACGATATGGCACAGCCCTAATGTGAAGATACAAAGGAGATAAAGAAAGAGAGAAAAGAGATGTCTCAGAAGATAGTGGGATGCTGTAAAAGCTCTCCCTTTGCTTCCTACACTTCCGACATGACGAAAAGAGGATTGGCTTTAATTCTTCAAAGGAGCTTATTCAAGCATTGCACTCCAAGATTAAAGGTTGTGTGTCAGGCCTGGGCTTTAGATACAGAGCACAGCAGCTAATCTGAGAGAGAGAGAGAGGGAGAGAATGAGAGAGAGAGAAGACTGCGAACAGCTGGCTGCGATGATTTGACTCTTTGATTCTGACAGGTGGGAGTTTTATCCTCCGGAGCTGATTGCAAATTGAATGTTTACAGCGAGGGGCATAGCGACGCCATGGAGGAAAAAAAAACAACAACAAAAAAACAAAAAACAACAACACATTAGTCTGTGGAGCGTGAGGCACTTATCGCTGGAAGAGGGAACACATTTACACTTCGTCAGTTCTCCTCACCTCCTCTACTCTATCTGTGTATTTGTTTTAGAAATGACAGGGTTATACACCCCCCCCTCTCCCTCCCTCTCTCTCTCTCTCTCTCTCTCTCTCTCTCTCCCTCTCTATCTGACTCACCCTCTCTTTCCTCCATGAGACGAAATGAAGCGGGTGCAATTTTCTAATTAAGTCAAATAAAGCGCTCCTTTTGTCAGCTGTCAGACGCCCGGCTTACAGGGGTCAGAGGTGGCGATGCTGCTTTCAGGAGAGCACAGATCGATTAGACGTCAAAGCCGTCCAGCCGAGAGCCGCGAGGAGGAGATGCCGGAGCCCATTTCCATAATTGCTCGCAGCCTTAAGTGCTGTTACCTTTAGGAGGGAGGAAGGGAAGAAGGGATGGATGGAGGAAGGATGGAAGTGAGGAGGGTGGAAGAAAGGAATGAAGATGAATAGAAACAAATGATCAGGAATATAATGTGGGAAAAAGAAATTCTATATATGAGAAGGTCCAATCACAATCTGCTATTTTGGAATGATCTATAGAAAGAGGCATATTCCTAAAATGTGTGTATATATATATATATATATATGTTAAAAAAATGTTTTACTAGGAATCAACACATGTGCTTTAGATCTTCTACTACCTACTGTTTTTCTTTTTTTTACTTCAGATCCCAGAGTCAGCGTTGTTCTGCAGTGGTTACACAGCTCTGAGCCGCTGCTCTCTGATTGGTCAGGGAGTCGACTGACAGTGTCCTGTGGGTGTTAATTTGCAGCGGGACAGTGGACGCTAGGCTAAGTTTCAAGTCTCTGAGCCTTAATGAGCGAAAGAAGCTCATCTGTTTATAGTTTGGGCTCCAGGAAGAGAGGTCAGAGATCACCCTCAGGCTGTGAAAAGGTGCCTTGTGTGGTCATTGCTGGCATGCAGAGAGAGAGGAGAGAGACCGAGAGGGGGGTGGGGAGGGGTGGGCGGGGTCAGGCTGTAGAGCAGACGGAAGGGTCAGGGGTGGTCCTCCCTTCCTACCTGAAAATTAGCTAGCATGAGCTCTGAGAAAACCGTGTACATTATATGTCCATAAGTGTTTAGACACCTCTTCTGGAGCGGAATGGGATGCGCTGGAGCAGCTGCACATGAGCCACTGGTAACAGTGCAATCATGCCAAATGCCAAAGGTTTGGGCTAAAGGGGTAGACCCCCGCAGTTCTGAGTAGGAAAAGTAGGCGTGGTATTTGTAATCCAACATCCTCTAACATTGGTTCTAAGTGATTGAGTGATGCCATAGAAGAACCAATTTTTTAAAATATGACCTGGTGTTTCTTCTGTTGTAATATATACAGGCTCCCCCTACAGTACATGCAGAATGTAATCAACAGTGGTTTCCGACCTTCCTCCAAAAGTTATGTAGTGCAGTTTCTGAGGTGCTGAGCCTGAAGTAGCAACAACAGATGCTCTATTCTCCGTATTACAGGTCAGTGGAGCATCACAATGATTTTGAAGCTGTAATTCTAAGGTAAAAATACAACCTAGTGTCCCTTTAATCACATTATATATCAAACAGCTCTATAGTAGGGAGATGCTCATGGTTTGGCTGATGATCGTTAGCTCACGTCGTTCACTTAAACCACAAAGCACCAGTGATAGCTGTGAACTCTCCTCTTATCGCCCCTGAACTCATGTGTATTAATAAGCATCCGAGTTCACACCCGCTCGGCTCTCGTTCCCTTATCTGACCTCCGCTCTTGTGACAGATGAGCATGTCTGGAGGGAAGTGTGGTCAGACAATGGCCTGTGTATGTGTGTATGTGTGTGTGTGTGTGTGTAATGAGGACTCTAGAGCTGTGATTGCCTCTGATTTAGTGCCGCGCTCCTTGCCGTTAATGGGCGCACACAGAGAAGGAGATGTGACGGAGAGGGCAGTCCGTATTTAAGAGCCGCTCGACGGCTCATTACTGACCATCTCTGTGATCACTCACTCGCTCACTCTTTCTTTAAAGCCCGGCTGGGATTTCACAGGCAAACAAATTATACGCAAGATTTACATTTGTGCAGTCGTTTTCACAAATGTGGATAGTAATGAGAGCTGAGAATGAGAGGCATGAAGTGTCTTGGAGGGGGAGAGAGAGAGAGAGACAGGCTAATGTCATTCATGGGCACAGCATGGCCTGCTTTATTGAGGCTCTCGTTCCCTGACCTATACATTACTACATCATCAAATTACAAATTCCATTACAATGAAATGTTTACAGCGTCACCCTGTCATCTCCCGCCAGCCTATACACACTGTGTGTGAGTGTGTAGACGTGGGTGAAGAGATGAGTGTTTGCAGAGTGCTATGCCGTGCATGTCTGTGAATACAGAGACTGTAGTGGGATCAGGAAGAAGCATTCAGAAGAGCTGTGATCCTCAAAGAGAGAGAAAATACTGTGAGGTTTACACAGAAAGAAATAATGCACATTCGCAAATGTCACTGGGTGCAATCAAATCCTTTCAGCAATGCTAAATCCTCAGGCATTAACATGAAGTTGGTTCCCTCTTTGCAGCTACAACAGCAGGTATTGGAACTCTGCAGTTGTTGATTAGCACAGACCCCGCTCTGTAACATTACATGGTCTGCCACTTCATAGCCGAGTTGCTGTGGTTCCTAAATGCTTCCACTTTTCAATAATACCACACTCAGTCGATCATGGGATATTTAGGAAGGAAGATATTTCATAAACTTGTTTCAGCGGTGGTATCACCCTACAGCACCATGCTTGAATTCAGTGAGGTCACTGGAGTAAATCTTCAAATAACGATTGTTAAACCAGACTGCATGAACAGGTTGATGCTTAACTTTAAACACCTGTGGTAATGGGACGGACTGAAACACCTGAATGTCACGATTCAGTGGTCTGTCCCAATACTTTTGTCCGTAAAGTGTGATTCATAATGCTCAGTCGAAAAATACAGTGATTCTTCTAGGCCATTGCTTCTATACTATATATGAGTGTATAGGGTATAGAGAGCATAGATAATAGCAGCAGACCCCAGAACAGTCCTTGGTTTTAGTGAGAGGTACACACTCCACCCAGTATCTGCCTCTGGATCAGTTGGATCCTATTCCTGATGCCTTTACTAGGTCACACTGGAGAGAACGAGGAGCAGATATAGCAGCAGTTTGTGTCCTGTAATATTGAGGTCAATGTCACAGAGTTTGGAAAGAGGACAAACATTAAAAATGTATAAAGGATATGTCTGTGTTTTATTTGGGCATTTTCCGTTGCTTTATTTTTTTGAACCCTTATGTTGTCCAATGGTAATGGGTTTCTGTTTGATCACAAGGCCTTAGTTATGTTGGATTTACTGTTGGAATTTGGGGGTTTTTTGAATTGTAAATGAGAGCTCATAAATTAGTGGCCTTATTTTTTTGTATCTAATGCATCATAATTTAGGAGCCTGAGAGTAGTGGAATGTTAATTAGCAAAATAGCTCCGAAAGGACGCAGGATTTATGTTGCTTTTGCTTAGAGTTTTTCCTGAGCCTGAAAAAGCAATTGGGGGTAGAGTTGGTGGGGTGGATGGTGGGCTCCTGGGGTGGGGTGGGGTGGGGGGGGCAGTAGATGAGGAAATGCAGGCACATGCAGTGCTTGGCTGAGTAAATAAATTCATAAAAGGCCTGTGTGATATATGGCACAGCTGAGATCCTCACGGACAAATGCAGGAAATTTTTGTGACCTGAATTCTCAGGAAGAATAACATAAATTTGACGATAGCAGCGGCTGTAGAGAAGTGACTCGCTCGCTCTCTCGCTCGCTCTCTCGCTCGCTCTCTCGCTCGCTCTCTCTCTCTCTCTCTCTCTCTCTCTCTCCATCACCCTCTTTCTCTCTGTCTCTGTCTGGCTAGAGAAACTGCTAATATAGTGGAGAAAAATTATAGTGTTAGATGTGAATGAGATTAAGCTAGAGGCCTGAAAAGAAGGAGAGTCCCTGACTCTCCCTTCGATCTGAGAGAACATTTGCTTTTCAAATGAGGCCAGTGGAAAAAGCCCCCTGCCAGTCACCCGGCTCTCGTTTTTACGTCGCGCCTCTGATTTGTTTGGATGTTTTCCTGACGAGATTCGGAGATTTTTGCCGACCCCTAATCACGCAGACGCCCTGTAATTGAGCTCGGGAACAAACTGGGCCACTCCAGAGAGAACGCCTGCATTCTGAGCAGACACCTCACCTTCCTCCTCGGCTTCTGTCTCGTTTTTCACCTCTTTGTCTCACTCTCTCACCTCTCAGAGGGAAAGACAATGTCTGCTGCCAGGGCTAAAAATAAAAGAGGCTGGCAGAGCTGTATGGTATATACACAACGATCAGCCATAACATTATGACCACCTCCTTGTTTCTACACTTACATTGTGTATGGCTCCACTGACGATACAGGAGCACGTTGTACTTCTACTATTGTCAATGCAGTTCATCTGTTGCTGTGCATACTTTTCACCCTATTCTTTAATGATCACCTGAAAGCAGTGACACTGAGTGTGTGTGTGTGTGTATTCATTCATTCATTATCTGTAACCGCTTATCCAGTTCAGGGTCCTACGGACAATTTTGAGTCGCCAATCCACCTACCAACGTGTGTTTTTGGACAGTGGGAGAAAACCGGAGCACCCGGAGGAAACCCACGCAGACACAGGGAGAACACACCACACTCTTCACAGACAGTCACCCGGAGGAAACCCACGCAGACACAGGGAGAACACACCACACTCCTCACAGACAGTCACCCGGAGGAAACCCACGCAGACACAGGGAGAACACACCACACTCCTCACAGACAGTCACCCGGAGGAAACCCACGCAGACACAGGGAGAACACACCACACTCCTCACAGACAGTCACCCGGAGGAAACCCACGCAGACACAGGGAGAACACACCACACTCCTCACAGACAGTCACCCGGAGGAAACCCACGCAGACACAGGGAGAACACACCACACTCCTCACAGACAGTCACCCGGAGGAAACCCACGCAGACACAGGGAGAACACACCACACTCCTCACAGACAGTCACCCGGAGGAAACCCATGCAGACACAGGGAGAACACACCACACTCCTCACAGACAGTCACCCGGAGGAAACCCATGCAGACACAGAGAGAACACACCACACTCCTCACAGACAGTCACCTGGAGGAAACCCACTCAGACACAGAGAGAACACACCACACTCCTCACAGACAGTCACCCGGAGGAAACCCACGCAGACACAGGGAGAACACACCACACTCCTCACAGACAGTCACCCGGAGGAAACCCACACAGACACAGGGAGAACACACCACACTCCTCACAGACAGTCACCCGGAGGAAACCCACGCAGACACAGGGAGAACACACCACACTCCTCACAGACAGTCACCCAGAGCAGGAATCGTACCCACAACCTCCAGGTCCCTGGAGCTGTGTGACTGCGACACTAACCTGCTGCGCCACCATGCCGCCCTGCGTGTGTATATATATTAATTTATTTAATTAATGTCTGTAAACGCTGATTCAGTTCAGGGTCGCGGTGGGTCCAGAGCCTACCCGGAATCATTGGGCACAAGGCAGGAATACACCTTCATTTAATTATGAATTGACCAATGTAAATGCTCCAAAGCTATGTGGAATAAAATCTTTTTATATTGACTTTTTTATTCCTTTTCCTACAAAATTACTATTTTACTATTTATAATATATATATATATATATATATATATATATATATATAGATATATATATATATATATATAGATCTGGTGCAACATTGCTTTACTGCAACATTACTGCAGTCATTAATTCTGGATTGCAAGCAGCTTTCAAACTCTCCCCAATAATTTTAGACGGAGCTTCATCTCTCAAGAGAAAAAAAAAAACATCCTACAATCAATCTACACCCAACATGTTGCTAAGACAGTAGCCATTTAGCTGGAACATTGTTCTGTGTTTAACGTGTTTGGTACCCCACAGTTATTCTAATATGTATGATTACTGATGACTCATCAACCCCCCCCCGCGTCCCACCATCACCATCTACCACACTACTCTGCTCTCCATCTGCTCCACCCTTTGCCCCCAAAGCCTACAGCCACCTCATCAGCACTGTCATCACCTCCAGGAAGGCAGGAGAGATCCAAAAACACACAGCCACTGACAGAGCCCCTCTGTCCACAGGGATGCCTAAGACACAGCGAATAGCCATATGTGTGTGTGTGTGTGTGTCTTTAAGAAGGGCAGCTTTGCTTTACTGTGACCTCTAAGCGCAGGCTCACATCTGGCTTAAACCCCCAAGCCTCAGCAACCAGCCACAGGAAGCTGCTTCTCTCTCTCTGGCTTACAAAAACAGACCACCCCACAGGCCAGAGCCAGAATCACGCTGGCCTGAAGTTTGTGGTCACTCACTCACTCATCTGATAAAGGGTGTCAATGAACTGGGAGCTTGTTTCCTCTTTACTACAGGTACTGATCTGGGATCATTATTCCAGAATCACTGAGGCACTTCAGAGCTAAAGGTCCATCACTCCAAAGAACCACAATGCTGGGTGGTGAGTAGGGGGGTGAGGTTCGTGGTTATACCCGTCTAGTCGAGGCATGCCTTTGGGCTTTGGTGTGGTGGATGTGGGCGAGCGTGTGTGAGAGAGAAATGAACGAGTGAACGCGAGGGTGAGCACGGGTGGGTGAGTGAGTGACTGTGCGAGGGTGAGTGAGGGCAGGAGAGTGACTGTGCGTTTGTGTAAGGAGAGTGCTGGGCTGGTGACCTGCAGGCTGTAGCTCGAGGAGGTTCCTTGTGTTGCTCTAGGCAGCTGATGTATGGGCGGGACGCTCGTTTCCACGGAAACACATCCATCACCACACGGTCAGCCGTCAACATCCCGGCCCCGAGTGGCAGGACCTCGACCTCCAGTCCACAACCAGGCAGCAGAAAGGGGGAGGGGGGGGGGGGGGGGGGAGGGGGCAGACGGGGCAAGGTATTTGTATGATTTTATTGCTTCCCTGAATGTGAATATACATTGTGTTACACACACATCTTTAGTTGTCATTGGTTGACATAGAAACAGAAAATGCAGTATATTTATTGCTAACTTAAAAATAGGAAGAGTAATCACTCATGGATGAGGAAGTAAATGTGCAAAAATTAGCAGATTTCACTATAAATCTAACCAGTCTCACATAGTTTCATGAGCATTTCTGTCTTATGAGTAAATACGTGTATAATGACCAATATAATCTGTCTCTCTGTTGTGTGTGTGTGTGTGTGTGAGAGAGAGAGAGAGGGAGACAGAGAGAGAGAGAGAGAGGGAGAGAGAGATCCAACAGCGTGTCTCATGCCCCATTACAGCTGAAACAAGTGGAGCTCTGTGTGAGGAGAAGAGCCAGAGAGAAGTTCTATCCATCCATCTATGCATCCATCATTCTGCCCTCACTTGCACTTTGCCACTCCACAAACTCAATTCCAAACATTTTGGGACAGGATGTGAACTACAGTTAAAACAAATGTACTACTCAGATTCTGCTCAGTGTTTTGCTTGGATTTTACACACGGTTCAATCTTTTATTTATTTATTTTTTTGGAATTGGAATTTTGGGAAAGTCCACTAGCTTTCCAGCACTGAGAGCAGCTTCGAGATAAGTTTTATTCTCTGGCTGTGTGTGTTTGGTGAAAATTGGTCGGCATGTGGAGGTTAAAGGTGTGTGAGATTTATTGGGAAAATAGGAGAGATGTTGAAAACAGTAAGAGAGTGATTTCTCCTCCAAATGCTGCCAGAAACATCAGGCTGACAGTAAACATAGGCTTGTATCTATGATTTCACAACTTCTCTCCCTCTCTTTCTCTCTCTCTCTCTCTTTCTGTCTCTCTCTCTCTCATTTTCTCTCTCTCTTTCTCTCTCTCTCTCTCCCCCTCTATCTCTCTCTCTCCCTCTGTCTCTCTCTCTCCCTCTGTCTCTCTCTCTCCCTCTGTCTCTCTCCCCCCCCTCTATCTCTCCCTCTCTCCCTCTCTCTCTCTCTCTCTCTCTCTCTCTCTCTCTTTCACTCCCCCCTGCACTATTCCGACATTCCTCCTCCTGGAGCTCCAGGGCTGGGGGTGCCCAGCTGCTGATGGCAGGGTGTGTGGATTTCTGCTGTTGCTTTTTATAATTTGTGCCGGAAATGTTGACAATCGGCCTGGGGTAATGAACGCCGCTCTCAATCTCGGTGCTGACAATAGTAGGAAGGCCTGCGCTGTGTGTTGGAGAGTGTGAGAGGAGAGGGGTGTGGGCCTGAACAAGAGAGTGTGTGTTTGTGAGTGCATGTGTAGGTGGCTGGGTGTGACTCGGGACTTGTTTTTACATTTAGACATCTTTGTTTACATTTAAACATGCATACACACACACACACGCGCCCATGCGCAAACACACACACACACACACACACACACACGCGCACACAGAGTGAACAGCAGACACAGTGAAGCACTGAAACATTGATGTAATGATTTGCTGTCATTTGCCATTCATGAGTACGTTAGTGAAGTCTGGTGCTGATGTTGGATGATTAGTTCTAGATTGCCACCACCACTCCAAAACATCCCAGATGCACCGGATGGAATTCCATCACCCTGGAGTTATATAGCTTTTATAGTCCTCTAGCCTCTGTTTGGCATTGAGCATGGTGACCTTGGCTCTAACACAGCTGCTCCACAGCTTCTCATCTATTACACACACAAACATGGTGAGTCAGACGGTGTGTGGCGTTTAGAGTCTGTAATGGAGCTGTGTTAACGATGGGTTGAATAACACACACACACACACACACACACACACACACACATTCAGTTGAGGGAGACTCACTTTCCCTCTTTCTCTCGCATCTTTTCTTTCTGCAGCTTGTACAAATTTATGTGACTTTCTCTGTCAGACAAACCTGCGGGCACACACACACACACACACACACACACACACAGAGAGAGAGTGAGTAAAACAGTGCATGGATGTTGAGTCTCTAAGTATGTAAGTGTATTGTGTATTAATGATGGCTGAAGTGCTGCAGGTATATGAGTGAACAGCTCTTTGGACTGTGTGTGTGTGTGTGTGTGTGTGTGGGAGAGAGAGAGACAGACAGCAGGTGTCAGAGACAGTGATGGCTTCTCCTGACGAGAAACACACAGTGAGCTCCATTTAACTCCGCGAGAGATCCACTAACACTCTGACGGCTGGCAGGGCTCATATCACTCATCTTCTGAGAAGACGGAGAGAGAGAGAGAGAGAGAGGGAGCCCATCACCACTGTGTCAGCATGTGCATCGCCCCATGTTTTGAATGCCACTCAGTGCACTGTGAAGCAGACAGAGTCACTGGCAGGGTTTAAGTCATACTTTTGGAAGCAGAGTGGCCTGTAAGCAGTGGGGTAGTGTAGGCTGATACTGTGCCTAGCAGAATGATATAAACACTCACAGGCAGATGATCTTTGCTGTGGAAGCCATAAGAAGCTGAAGTAATTTTTGATCTCAAACAGCCTGACAACACCTAAACTTTTTTTTATTTGATAGTTTTTTGGTAGTTGTGTGGCGTACAAACCACTTATAAAATATATAAAATCAAATATGAGCTCATGTGGGCGGCACAGTGGTGCAGCAGGTTAGTGTCGCAGTCACACAGCTCCAGGGACCTGGAGGTTGTGGGTTTGATTCCTGCTCCGGGTGACTGTCTGTGAGGAGTGTGGTGTGTTCTCCCTGTGTCTGTGTGGGTTTCCTCCGGGTGACTGTCTGTGAGGAGTGTGGTGTGTTCTCCCCGTGTCAGCGTGGGTTTCCTCCGGGTGACTGTCTGTGAGGAGTGTGGTGTGTTCTCCCCGTGTCCGCGTGGGTTTCCTCCGGGTGACTGTCTGTGAGGAGTGTGGTGTGTTCTCCCCGTGTCCGCGTGGGTTTCCTCCGGGTGACTGTCTGTGAGGAGTGTGGTGTGTTCTCCCCGTGTCCGCGTGGGTTTCCTCCGGGTGACTGTCTGTGAGGAGTGTGGTGTGTTCTCCCCGTGTCCGCTTGGGTTTCCTCCGGGTGACTGTCTGTGAGGAGTGTGGTGTGTTCTCCCTGTGTCTGTGTGGGTTTCCTCCGGGTGACTGTCTGTGAGGAGTGTGGTGTGTTCTCTCTGTGTCTGCGTGGGTTTCCTCCGGGTGACTGTCTGTGAGGAGTGTGGTGTGTTCTCCCTGTGTCTGCGTGGGTTTCCTCCGGGTGACTGTCTGTGAGGAGTGTGGTGTGTTCTCTCTGTGTCTGCGTGGGTTTCCTCCGGGTGACTGTCTGTAAGGAGTGTGGTGTGTTCTCCCTGTGTCTGCGTGGGTTTCCTCCGGGTGACTGTCTGTGAGGAGTGTGGTGTGTTCTCCCCGTGTCTGTGTGGGTTTCCTCCGGGTGCTCCGGTTTCCTCCCACAGTCCAAAAACACACGTTGGTAGGTGGATTGGTGACTCAAAAGTGTCCGTAGGTGTGAGTGTGTGGGTGAATGTGTGTGTGTGTGTTGCCCTCTGAAGGACTGGCGCCCCCTCCAGGGTGTATTCCCGCCTTGCGCCCAATGATTCCATGTAGGCTCTGGACCCACCGCCGCCCTGAACTGGATAAGCGCTTACAGATAATGAATGAATGAATATAAGCTCATGTACAGCTGCTCCAGAATGCCTCATTTCATTTCATGCTTTTGTATAGAGATGTGTACCTTTAAAAAAAGCTGAATTCCCTAATTTTACAGGGGGTTTATAGACCATTTTTAACACAGTGCATCTATATACCGTAGTACACTACATCCTGTTTCACTGCTTGGGAACCAAATGCAATATACGACAAGCAATCAGTGTAACCCAGAACTCACATGAAAAATAAATAAAAAATCAGAACTCCAAAGGCTTTTAACTCTCACAATGACATGACATGCATTTGTACAGTAAACATGAGCATCTAGGTGTAGGTAAACAGTCGACAAAAACGGCAGGTTTTCCTATAGCACTCGTTTCAACTTTCCTCTGTTCTGTCTCTGTCTATCGCTCTCTCTCTCTATTTACAGTGTTTGTTCAGAATGTTTATCAGACTGTGACAATCAGCCTCGCTCATTTGAAATGTTAAAAAAAACAAAAAACAGCAGAACAAAGCGTAGCTACGAGCCGATCGAGCCCGCGTAATTAATTAAAAGAGAAGCCGTCAATATGCGCGCAATTACGGTCAGAGGCAGTCCACGATCAAAGAGCACTGCAAAGCACTGCCTCCGAATGCACCCTGTTTTCTTAATCATTAACAAATAAGTCCCGAGCACGTCATCCCGCTCGTTCCACGGAGGCGCTGCTTTGAGGGAGACTGCTGATCTTGATGTGCAGAAATGGAGTGGGAGTCATTAATCTGAAGAAAAAAAACAAACGTTTTTTTTTTTTTTTTTCTTTTTCGCTTTGTTGTCTCAGGCTTCAAACCTCCCTGCTTTCCTGCTCCAGTTTTGTTTGTTTGTTTGTTTGTTTGTCTACTTGACTGAGTTTACAGACAGGAACGCGAGCACTTTGGAGTCAGAAGGATGGAGAATGACTTGTGACCCAGGCTCTTTCTAATGAGACTGCTCTAGTTTACGATTTCTCACATTTTTAAACAGATTCCCAGCCTCTTATAGAGGCACAATGCAGCAGTTCATTATAATCAGGAAGAATAGATAATATATCTTTTTTTTCGGTTTTTAAACGAGAGAGTAGTGTTACGGAGCTCAGTGTTTAAGTGAAGTCTGATGTGGATGTAAATGCAAAAGGTCAGCGGCCTTTTTTTAATGTAATATGTCTGTCACTGTGCTACAACATCATTGTAGATGGTGAATGAATGAATGAAGTAGAGTGAGATAAAAGGTCATTTATCCCTCTTCTAGAGTTTCTACTTTTCTGGAAATTCTTTACCTCAGGTATTGGAGCTTTGCTGTGAGGAATTAATGGCATTCGGCCATGAGAACAATGAAATCAGATTCTGAGGTTTGATAATTAGCTCTGGATCGCAAACATCATCAGAACCCGTCCCTTGGTACTTCATCATATCAGAGAAGACCACTGCTCCACAGTCCAATGCTGGTGGTGTTTATAGCACTCCAGCCATTGCTTGGCATTGAGCATGGTGGCTTAAAGGTGATGTTCATGGTTTTAAAATTCAGGGAATGTTTGTCCACCATTTGCTAGCTGGAAAATGGTCTGGTGTTTTTACCCAACCCTGACTTTGTAAATTGGAAACAAAATGTCTCAGTCCGAACTGGCTCAGGACTTCTCGCACTACGCTGCCCATTCAGGCCTGGCTTGGAAAAGGCATCTAGAGGTGTTTAGATGCTAGAGAGAATGTTGAAAAGCATGAAAAGAGATGAGGATGTTGCTCTATGCCCCCTCCAGGGTGTATTCCCGCCTTGCGCCCAATGATTCCAGGTAGGCTCTGGACCCCCCGCGACCCTGAATTGGATAAGGGTTACAGACAATGAATGAATGAATGAATGAATGTTGCTCTATGCCTGCTACATAGGTAGGTAGCATTGACTTATCTTAAGGCGGATTGTCTCAACGTTCCGGAGACTGCTAACTGCATGAAAGTTAGGGTTAGGGTTAGCGAATAAACACTTACAGGGAAGTTAAACTTCAACAATGAACAAGGTAGAGTCAGCTTCTTGCACAGACGTACCATTCCAGTGTCAATGTTACCTTTAAGCTCAAGTGCAACTGCTATTAAGCAACATATTTCAGGATTTTTTCAGGGATTGTGTGGGCAAATTTGCATTTGAGTGAATCTTCACTATTTTCTCCATTTGTTTCTTATCAGTGCAGCTCACAGGCCTCTGACTTTATCTGAAACTCACTCAAAAACAGCTCACACTGCCATCTTCATACGCTCCTCACATCTCAGCTCTGTGGATCTTTAGCATGACGTTGTGTTTACATGCAGAGAGGCTCTGGATGTCTCCTGTCCCCACAGGGACCACCAAGGGACTGCCAGGACAAAGACTGAGACAAGAGGGAGGAGAAGAGAGCAGATAACAAAGCTGTCTCAGGCCGCTCGGGCCACTTTATCCTTTATTTTTTCATGTTGAGTGGACGGTTTGCACAACTCCCTGCTGTGCCTTGATGTTGAGGTGACTGTTGTCACATGAGGAAGAGGAGGAAGATCATTGTGTAATGTCTATTGTGTGCTGCTGAATGTAATTTCTCAATTTTGGAGATTAGAAAATGTTTGCAGGATTGCATTTTTCAACCTTTGGGATGAGTTGGAGCTTGTGACCCTCAGCTAATCATCCAGCATCTGTATCTAACCTTACTAATGCTTTTTTCTGGTGAATTCCATCAAATTCTTACAGAAATTTTCCATTATCTAGCGTAAAACCTCACTAGTAGAATAAAAACGGGAGGGAACAAATTCCCAACAAATACCCTTCATTTAAAGGTGATGTTCATGATTTTTATACAATTCTGAGAATGTTTGCACACCCTTTGCCAGCTCTCCAATCTGTTTACGTGCTTTAAACCTGCCAAATGTGTTTATGAAGCACAAGTGTGAGTAAATGACCAAAAAAAAACCAAAAAACATAGTGTCTCAGTCCAGTATGCTAGGCTTTTTCACACTCTCTCTTTGCTTACATCAGATAAAAGGCATCTGGAATATTTTAGGCAATGACGAGACCTCCAAATATTGAAAGTCACAAACCGGGATAAGGATGTTGCTCTATTCCTGCTCCATAGGTGGGAAATATTGACTTATTTTTGCTTAATTTGGAAATGTCTGCAAATATCGGGAGACCTCTAACTGCATGAAAGTAAACGTATACCGAAAATGATACAAAACTCCTCAAACATTCCATTCCACCTTAAAATAAAGGACAATGAAGGACAACTTTCCATGAATGGTTACTTAAAGCAGGGTTTTCTAACAATTTTATGACCCTCCTGCTCAGCAGATTGACTGCACTGAATGTCCTAGTGCATGAGTATTGTAAGTACTGAAATTTCGGAGTAAAACTCAACATTTTTTATTTTGCACAAAAGCAAAAACACTCCATTGCTGTGTCCAAAACGGCTCCCTATTCACTATTCTCCATGTTACTCATTATAAAGTGCACTATTATAGGGAACTGAATTCAGGAGGGTAGTGAACGATTTCGGACACTAACTCATGCAGGTTTTTACCAAACCGCACAGTGCATTATGGGTATCTTCTATCCGCTAGTGTCCACCCATGTACACTACCTTTTGCAGTGCATATTTTCAGATACTACTACAAAACGGCAGAACCCCTAAATAGTGTACTATACAGCGAATAGGGCACAGCCCTTGAGTACTCCATAAATGGCTCTATCACGTTGAGGCTAAAATAACACCATTAAAACCTAGATTCTAGAACAGAGATCTTCAAATCTGGACATTTGATCCAGGTTCCAAGCCAGAATTATACAATGGCCGGCCAGTGTACTACACTATTCATTCATTCAGTAATTGTCTGTAACCGCTTGTCCAGTCCAGGGTCGCGGTGTGTCCGGAGGGGGCTATACTGTACTATACCTGGTTAATCTGGCGCATAAGCAGTGGCAGCTATAAGGTTTGTTCAAAGTGTGTGTGTCCCACCTACATGCAGTCACTGTCACCGATGATTGAGGTTTTTAATCCCAGAAGCTTCCACTCAGGTCCTTTTCACATCTGCCCTTGCAGAGTTTAACTAATAAAACACACAAACACACACATACAGACACATGCTCTCAACAGACACAGCAGCCATGCATGGCTTTTAAAAGCCCATCAAACACACACACTCGCACACACACACTTTCACTCAGCCGTGCTCAGGCCCTCAGGTCAGTGCTCTCAGTGTTAGAGAAGAATGTGTGGCCTGCCACTCTTTATTTATTTTCTCTCTTTGGCCAGAATGGCTGCAGTGGAGCTGCATTTTAATGATCCATTATATGAGCGTTCTCCCCTCCAGAACCAGCTCGTCTTTCCCAGGTCAGGGGTCAGAGCCTTTTACACGCAGCGTGTTTAGTAGAAGGCCGAGGCACAAGATGGTGTGGGCGAGGGAGAAATTAACACACTGAAAAGTGGGCCAGCCTTTAGAAGCAGAGCTATAGAGACGATAATATATTCATTCGGCTGTTCGGTGCAGAAAAGGGCCGAGATTTGTCTGAGCTCAGACACAATAGAGAAGGCACATAGCAGGAGGAAAACACACGGAAACGTGCTGCGTTCACTATAGGTTTGTTTTCTGAAATATTGAGCGATTTTTCATTAGCTCCCACTATAATAAAGCATACGTCTTATAAAAGTGCTGGATGCAGCTTCTGATTGGCTGAGACCCTTGACCCTGCATAGGTTTGTGAGTCACACACAGAGCCAGTGCTTTACTGGAGCTCTTTGCATACAGTAGCTCAGATCAATAGCACATAGTAACAAGACGTGCTGCTATATGGCTTTATAAAGTGTATTGTGTGTGTGGTTGTGTACATGGTCCCTAATTTACTCCATCCCTATATCTTATATCCGAGTCCTTGAGTTCTGTATATTCAACACAAACACACACACACTTAATTAGGGAGGCTGATTTCCATTCGACAGTGCCGTGTGGTCCTGTGTGTTTGTGTCCTATGTATATTTTTGTTTGTCTATGTGTGTAGCTGTGTGTGTGTGGGTTTGTGCCGGTGCATTGTTGTGCCCACATGATAATTGAATGTGCGCTCGGCCAGCATCCGAGCCAGCGTTCCAGCTCACACCTTAATTAGTTTAGCTTTGTGTCTGGCTGCCGGACCATCAGTGGCCAATCGATAGCACTCCGGAGAACACAGGGCGGCTATTGGAAACAGATACATGGGCCGTGCGAGCACCCCTTCTGATGCTGATCTCTCTCTCTCTCTCTCTCTCTCTCTCTCTGTAGGGGGACTTTAAATAGGGCCAGCTCTGTGGCTTGGGACTGTTCAGGCTTAATTGTGCTGATAAATGTGGCCTTGTGTGCGTGTGTGTGTGTGTGTGTTGGTGTGTGCAGTGTTCAATGCACTGTTATTGCCTCTCAGAATAAAATGAAAAAAATAAAAAATAAAAATAATAAAAATGACTTGAGAGATTCCGCTCTATTGGAATTCAATGGCTGCTTTGTTTAAAGCTCATATCCCATGCTTCACCTTTTTATGAGTTTGAGAACAGCAAGAACGGCTTTCACACTTTTCTCGCGGCTCACTCCGCTCCTAACTCAGTTCGGCACGCACGGGAATAACAGTGGAATCGCATTACGTCCCTGGACCATTTAAAGAACATTTACTGAAATAATTGTACTTCTTTACATTTACAGAGTTGCTTATTAAATAAAAATGTATCATTTGAATAAAACAATTACTACACCATGGCCCAAACCCCCTCCCTCTTCATAATACACACACACACACACCACTATCATAACAAATGATCATACATCACATTTACCCAATTTCAACAGCGCCCGTATTATTCGCAGCAGTTAAAAGCCGGAGAGGAGGAGGAGGAGGAGGAGATAATTGCGAGACTGACGGTATTAGTTAAGTACGCGTAATGGTGGGCTGTGGGAACACTAAATGGCGGCGGTAATATTTAGTTCCTGCGCTCATTACCTCCTGATCTGCCTCCAGTGACCCTGCAGCGGCCACTCCTGCGCTCTCTAATGAGCGATGGAAATTACCGCTTCAAGAAATGAAACACAATTTATTTGGGAGAGGGAGGGGCGGTGGGGGGGTCATAGAACGCCAATGACTTTACAACAAACAGCTCTGAAAAATCATCCCAATAACACGGCCTTGCAATGATGAGGGAAGTTGGCTGCGATAAAAAGAGCTGTAAAAGTGTACTACGTTCCAAGTTAGAGTTCGCTACATCCGCCTCAATACGATTATGGAACTTCACAAACAGCAAAGCTATATTACAGTGTAAATTCTATGTTTATTTGCTTGGTAGATGTACCCGCTAAAATGAGTTAGCTGGTTTTATCGACACTGTATGGTTGGGCGACATGACCGCAAATCTATATCACGATTGATTGAAAGTGTTACCTCGAGTTGCTCGATTGGCTTCTGTTTTTAGGTTCTCCTACATTTTGCTTCCATGGGGCAGAATCAAGTGACTACATGCACAGTAGTATGAGTTTAAGGGGACACTACGTAATAACAGATTTAACAACAAGCAGGGATGGGTTGAAGTAAAAGAAAATTGATATACAGGCACGATTACAACGATTAGAATTTATGAATGCTGCTTTTGATTAATTTTTGATTAATTAATCAGCCCAGCCTTACTATACTACATGGCCAATCCAATTGTGGATACTCACACACACACACACACACACTCATCGTTTCTTCTAGGAAGGCATCGGGCATTGTTGTGAGGTTTTGATTTTATTCAGCTATGTAAATTATAGATGATTAGTTCTGGATCACAAACACTCCTGCTACTAATGCCCGTTCTTATTGGGCAGTGCCCGAACTCTCAGAACTCTCAAAAACACAGCTACACTGCTTCACAAGATGAATCATTACCTTCCATTGATGCCATTGAAAGCATCTTTTCTTCTGCCCCAAGGAATATTAAAACATGAATATGAAAACTGTTTCGTATGCCACTTGAAAGGATTTAATTGGAAACTCACATTACTAATATGCTTCTCAGAGCATATGAGTGCAGCATTATTCCAGAACCGAGTGTCTTTGGACTGCATTTTGGGAAATAGATGGTGTGTGTGTGTGTGTGTGTGTGTGTGTCTCAGCCTCAGTCGTTAAAGCTGCCCTCTCGTCTCGGCCGGCTGCTGGCTGCGGGCTTTTGGCCGGCCGGTCGTTTGTCAGGCTGTGGTGTGATGTAATTGGTCAGTGCCAGAGGAGTTGCTGGCCCAAAGGCTTTTCTGTGCTCTCCTGTGTGTGGAGCTGTGTGTGCCCGCTCCTCCGCAGGCTTTCCACATCCATCAGTGTCCTCTCCACCACCGTCTGCTGAAGCAGACCTTTTCTCACACACACTCTCATGCACTCGTACACACTCACACGCTTTTGCTTTATATCCACTCTGTCCTGCCTGTCTGATTAAAGCAGCAGCAGACAGTGGGGCACTTTGCTGTTAGGAGCTTGTTAATTATACTGATGGTCTTCATCATTCTCCTGTGAAAAGGAGAATGAAGTTTTCTTTTCTTTCTGTGTTGTTTTCACACTTTTACCCACAGGGGTAAAAAGCATTTGGTCCTAGAAGTCGTGAACTGGAAAATTTCATTTCTCGAGAAATGAGAGATTTTGAGTGAAATGAATGGAATTTTGCGTATGGAATTTCACAAACAAAAACACAGTGTGACCCGGAGGAAACCCACGCAGACACAGGGAGAACACACCACACTCCTCACAGACATTCACCCGGAGGAAACCCACGCAGACACAGGGAGAACACACCACACTTCTCACAGACAATCACCCGGAGGAAACCCACGCAGACACAGGGAGAACACACCACACTCCTCACAGACAGTCACCCGGAGGAAACCCACACAGACACAGGGAGAACACACCACACTCCTCACAGACATTCACCCGGAGGAAACCCACGCAGACACAGGGAGAACACACCACACTCCTCACAGACATTCACCCGGAGGAAACCCACGCAGACACAGGGAGAACACACCACACTCCTCACAGACAATCACCCGGAGGAAACCCACGCAGACACAGGGAGAACACACCACACTCCTCACAGACAGTCACCCGGAGGAAACCCACGCAGACACAGGGAGAACACACCACACTCCTCACAGACATTCACCCGGAGGAAACCCACGCAGACACAGGGAGAACACACCACACTCCTCACAGACATTCACCCGGAGGAAACCCACGCAGACACAGGGAGAACACACCACACTCCTCACAGACAATCACCCGGAGGAAACCCACGCAGACACAGGGAGAACACACCACACTCCTCACAGACAGTCACCCGGAGGAAACCCACACAGACACAGGGAGAACACACCACACTCCTCACAGACATTCACCCGGAGGAAACCCACGCAGACACAGGGAGAACACACCACACTCCTCACAGACAATCACCCGGAGGAAACCCACGCAGACACAGAGAGAACACACCACACTCCTCACAGACAGTCACCTGGAGGAAACCCACACAGACACAGAGAGAACACACCACACTCCTCACAGACAGTCACCCGGAGGAAACCCACGCAGACACAGGGAGAACACACCACACTCCTCACAGACATTCACCCGGAGGAAACCCACACAGACACAGAGAGAACACACCACACTCCTCACAGACATTCACCCGGAGGAAACCCACGCAGACACAGAGAGAACACACCACACTCCTCACAGACAGTCACCCGGAGGAAACCCACGCAGACACAGAGAGAACACACCACACTCCTCACAGACAGTCACCCGGAGGAAACCCACGCAGACACAGAGAGAACACACCACACTCCTCACAGACAGTCACCCGGAGGAAACCCACGCAGACACAGAGAGAACACACCACACTCCTCACAGACAGTCACCCGGAGGAAACCCACGCAGACACAGGGAGAACACACCACACTCCTCACAGACAGTCACCCGGAGGAAACCCACGCAGACACAGGGAGAACACACCACACTCCTCACAGACAGTCACCCGGAGCGGGAGTCAAACCCACAAACCCAGGACCCCGGAGAAATGTGACTGCGAAATTTAATTTCAAATTAATTTCATAATTAAATATGCCACTAAGGGCACAGGGTGTACATGGGTTAACCAGAGCTTGGTGGTCTAATTCTAGGTACGGAGCTGACACGCTTCGTGGTAACAAGGATCTTTTAGGCTTCATTTGTACAAGGACTTTAATGTTGATGACTCTGAATACAGGTGGATTGGGGGCTGGAAGTGGAAGGCTCAAAATCCCAAAACTAAAATCCAAATGTGTATCCAGTGAACAAGTAGCTGAATATTTGGGTCCCACCCTAGTTAATACATTTACACTGGAGCTCAGAGGAGAGCTCTAACTGCCAGCTCAGTGATGCCAGCTAACAGACACCTGCATTGGCTTGTATTATGCTGACTAATTGTGTAGGGGTTT
>NW_027100798.1:0-176486 GCF_029633855.1 Hoplias malabaricus
ACTGTCAGAGCACAGCTTGCTTTCAGCAGACTGCGTATTTGTTTATACTAGCAATTGGAACACAGAAAAACACTTTCTGGTTTGATTGCAATGAGCACCAGAAAGACAGTTTTATTAACTCAACTGCACTCAGTATTCAAGACTGTCAAAGAACAACTTGTTTTCAGCAAACTGCATCTTTGCTTTTACAACCCGTTATGAAGCATAAAAACACTTTCGGGCTCGCTTGCAATGAAAGGCAGAAAGAGTTTTATTAGCTGAACTGCGCTCCATAAGAAAGACTGTCAGAGCACAGCTTGCTTTCAGCAGACTGCGTATTTGTTTATACTAACAATTGGAACACAGAAAAACACTTTCTGGCGTGTTTGCAATGAGCACCAGAAAGACAGTTTTATTAACTGAACCGCACTCAGTATTCAAGACTGTCAAAGAACAACTTGTTTTCAGCAAACTGCATCTTTGCTTTTACAACCCGTTATGAAGCATAAAAACACTTTCGGGCTCGCTTGCAATGAAAGGCAGAAAGAGTTTTATTAGCTGAACTGCGCTCCATAAGAAAGACTGTCAGAGCACAGCTTGCTTTCAGCAGACTGCATATTTGTTTATACTAACAATTAGAACACAGAAAAACACTTTCTGGTTTGTTTGCAATGAGCACCAGAAAGACAGTTTTATTAACTCAACTGCACTCAGTATTCACGACTGTCAAAGATAAACTTGTTTTCAGCAAACTGCATCTTTGGTTTTACAACCCGTTATGAAGCATAAAAACACTTTCGGGCTCGCTTGCAATGAAAGGCAGAAAGAGTTTTATTAGCTGAACTGCGCTCCATAAGAAAGACTGTCAGAGCACAGCTTGCTTTCAGCAGACTGCGTATTTGTTTATACTAGCAATTGGAACACAGAAAAACACTTTCTGGCGTGTTTGCAATGAGCACCAGAAAGACAGTTTTATTAACTGAACCGCACTCAGTATTCAAGACTGTCAAAGAACAACTTGTTTTCAGCAAACTGCATCTTTGCTTTTACAACCCGTTATGAAGCATAAAAACACTTTCGGGCTCGCTTGCAATGAAAGGCAGAAAGAGTTTTATTAGCTGAACTGCACTCCATAAGAAAGACTCTCAGAGCACAGCTTGCTTTCAGCAGACTGCATATTTGTTTATACTAACAATTAGAACACAGAAAAACACTTTCTGGTTTGTTTGCAATGAGCACCAGAAAGACAGTTTTATTAACTCAACTGCACTCAGTATTCAAGACTGTCAAAGATAAACTTGTTTTCAGCAAACTGCATCTTTGCTTTTACAACCCGTTATGAAGCATAAAAACACTTTCGGGCTCGCTTGCAATGAAAGGCAGAAAGAGTTTTATTAGCTGAACTGCGCTCCATAAGAAAGACTGTCAGAGCACAGCTTGCTTTCAGCAGACTGCGTATTTGTTTATACTAACAATTAGAACACAGAAAAACACTTTCTGGCGTGTTTGCAATGAGCACCAGAAAGACAGTTTTATTAACTCAACTGCACTCAGTATTCAAGACTGTCAAAGATAAACTTGTTTTCAGCAAACTGCATCTTTGCTTTTACAACCCGTTATGAAGCATAAAAACACTTTCGGGCTCGCTTGCAATGAAAGGCAGAAAGAGTTTTATTAGCTGAACTGCGCTCCATAAGAAAGACTGTCAGAGCACAGCTTGCTTTCAGCAGACTGCGTATTTGTTTATACTAGCAATTGGAACACAGAAAAACACTTTCTGGTTTGATTGCAATGAGCACCAGAAAGACAGTTTTATTAACTGAACCGCACTCAGTATTCAAGACTGTCAAAGAACAACTTGTTTTCAGCAAACTGCATCTTTGCTTTTACAACCCGTTATGAAGCATAAAAACACTTTCGGGCTCGCTTGCAATGAAAGGCAGAAAGAGTTTTATTAGCTGAACTGCGCTCCATAAGAAAGACTGTCAGAGCACAGCTTGCTTTCAGCAGACTGCGTATTTGTTTATACTAGCAATTGGAACACAGAAAAACACTTTCTGGCGTGTTTGCAATGAGCACCAGAAAGACAGTTTTATTAACTGAACCGCACTCAGTATTCAAGACTGTCAAAGAACAACTTGTTTTCAGCAAACTGCATCTTTGCTTTTACAACCCGTTATGAAGCATAAAAACACTTTCGGGCTCGCTTGCAATGAAAGGCAGAAAGAGTTTTATTAGCTGAACTGCGCTCCATAAGAAAGACTGTCAGAGCACAGCTTGCTTTCAGCAGACTCCGTATTTCTTTATACTAGCAATTGGAACACAGAAAAACACTTTCTGGCGTGTTTGCAATGAGCACCAGAAAGACAGTTTTATTAACTGAACCGCACTCAGTATTCAAGACTGTCAAAGAACAACTTGTTTTCAGCAAACTGCATCTTTGCTTTTACAACCCGTTATGAAGCATAAAAACACTTTCGGGCTCGCTTGCAATGAAAGGCAGAAAGAGTTTTATTAGCTGAACTGCGCTCCATAAGAAAGACTGTCAGAGCACAGCTTGCTTTCAGCAGACTGCGTATTTGTTTATACTAGCAATTGGAACACAGAAAAACACTTTCTGGCGTGCTTGCAATGAGCACCAGAAAGACAGTTTTATTAACTGAACCGCACTCAGTATTCAAGACTGTCAAAGAACAACTTGTTTTCAGCAAACTGCATCTTTGCTTTTACAACCCGTTATGAAGCATAAAAACACTTTCGGGCTCGCTTGCAATGAAAGGCAGAAAGAGTTTTATTAGCTGAACTGCGCTCCATAAGAAAGACTGTCAGAGCACAGCTTGCTTTCAGCAGACTGCGTATTTGTTTATACTAGCAATTGGAACACAGAAAAACACTTTCTGGCGTGCTTGCAATGAGCACCAGAAAGACAGTTTTATTAACTGAACCGCACTCAGTATTCAAGACTGTCAAAGAACAACTTGTTTTCAGCAAACTGCATCTTTGCTTTTACAACCCGTTATGAAGCATAAAAACACTTTCGGGCTCGCTTGCAATGAAAGGCAGAAAGAGTTTTATTAGCTGAACTGCACTCCATAAGAAAGACTCTCAGAGCACAGCTTGCTTTCAGCAGACTGCATATTTGTTTATACTAACAATTAGAACACAGAAAAACACTTTCTGGTTTGTTTGCAATGAGCACCAGAAAGACAGTTTTATTAACTCAACTGCACTCAGTATTCAAGACTGTCAAAGATAAACTTGTTTTCAGCAAACTGCATCTTTGCTTTTACAACCCGTTATGAAGCATAAAAACACTTTCGGGCTCGCTTGCAATGAAAGGCAGAAAGAGTTTTATTAGCTGAACTGCGCTCCATAAGAAAGACTGTCAGAGCACAGCTTGCTTTCAGCAGACTGCATATTTGTTTATACTAACAAGTAGAACACAGAAAAACACTTTCTGGTTTGTTTGCAATGAGCACCAGAAAGACAGTTTTATTAACTGAACCGCACTCAGTATTCAAGACTGTCAAAGAACAACTTGTTTTCAGCAAACTGCATCTTTGCTTTTACAACCCATTATGAAGCATAAAAACACTTTCGGGCTCGCTTGCAATGAAAGGCAGAAAGAGTTTTATTAGCTGAACTGCACTCCATAAGAAAGACTATCAAAGAACAGCTTGCTTTCAGCAGACTGCGTATTTCTTTATACTAGCAATTGGAACACAGAAAAACACTTTCTGGCTTGCTTGCAATGAGCACCAGAAAGACAGTTTTATTAACTGAACCGCACTCAGTATTCAAGACTGTCAAAGAAAAACTTGTTTTCAGCAAACTGCATCTTTGCTTTTACAATCCATTATGAAGCATAAAAACACTTTCGGGCTCGCTTGCAATGAAAGGCAGAAAGAGTTTTATTAGCTGAACTGCACTCCATAAGAAAGACTGTCAGAGCACAGCTTGCTTTCAGCAGACTGCGTATTTCTTTATACTAGCAATTGGAACACAGAAAAACACTTTCTGGCTTGCTTGCAATGAGCACCAGAAAGACAGTTTTATTAACTCAACTGCACTCAGTATTCAAGACTGTCAAAGATAAACTTGTTTTCAGCAAACTGCATCTTTGCTTTTACAACCCGTTATGAAGCATAAAAACACTTTCGGGCTCGCTTGCAATGAAAGGCAGAAAGAGTTTTATTAGCTGAACTGCACTCCATAAGAAAGACTATCAAAGAACAGCTTGCTTTCAGCAGACTGCGTATTTCTTTATACTAGCAATTGGAACACAGAAAAACACTTTCTGGCTTGCTTGCAATGAGCACCAGAAAGACAGTTTTATTAACTGAACCGCACTCAGTATTCAAGACTGTCAAAGAACAACTTGTTTTCAGCAAACTGCATCTTTGCTTTTACAGTCCATTATGAAGCATAAAAACACTTTCGGGCTCGCTTGCAATGAAAGGCAGAAAGAGTTTTATTAGCTGAACTGCACTCCATAAGAAAGACTGTCAGAGCACAGCTTGCTTTCAGCAGACTGCGTATTTCTTTATACTAGCAATTGGAACACAGAAAAACACTTTCTGGCTTGCTTGCAATGAGCACCAGAAAGACAGTTTTATTAACTCAACTGCACTCAGTATTCAAGACTGTCAAAGATAAACTTGTTTTCAGCAAACTGCATCTTTGCTTTTACAACCCGTTATGAAGCATAAAAACACTTTCGGGCTCGCTTGCAATGAAAGGCAGAAAGAGTTTTATTAGCTGAACTGCACTCCATAAGAAAGACTATCAAAGAACAGCTTGCTTTCAGCAGACTGCGTATTTCTTTATACTAGCAATTGGAACACAGAAAAACACTTTCTGGCTTGCTTGCAATGAGCACCAGAAAGACAGTTTTATTAACTGAACCGCACTCAGTATTCAAGACTGTCAAAGAACAACTTGTTTTCAGCAAACTGCATCTTTGCTTTTACAGTCCATTATGAAGCATAAAAACACTTTCGGGCTCGCTTGCAATGAGAGGCAGAAAGAGTTTTATTAGCTGAACTGCGCTCCATAAGAAAGACTGTCAGAGCACAGCTTGCTTTCAGCAGACTGCGTATTTGTTTATACTAACAATTGGAACACAGAAAAACACTTTCTGGCTTGTTTGCAATGAGCACCAGAAAGACAGTTTTATTAACTGAACCGCACTCAGTATTCAGGACTGTCAAAGAACAACTTGTTTTCAGCAAACTGCATCTTTGCTTTTACAACCCGTTATGAAGCATAAAAACACTTTCGGGCTCGCTTGCAATGAAAGGCAGAAAGAGTTTTATTAGCTGAACTGCACTCCATAAGAAAGACTCTCAGAGCACAGCTTGCTTTCAGCAGACTGCATATTTGTTTATACTAACAATTAGAACACAGAAAAACACTTTCTGGTTTGTTTGCAATGAGCACCAGAAAGACAGTTTTATTAACTCAACTGCACTCAGTATTCAAGACTGTCAAAGATAAACTTGTTTTCAGCAAACTGCATCTTTGCTTTTACAACCCGTTATGAAGCATAAAAACACTTTCGGGCTCGCTTGCAATGAAAGGCAGAAAGAGTTTTATTAGCTGAACTGCGCTCCATAAGAAAGACTGTCAGAGCACAGCTTGCTTTCAGCAGACTGCATATTTGTTTATACTAACAAGTAGAACACAGAAAAACACTTTCTGGTTTGTTTGCAATGAGCACCAGAAAGACAGTTTTATTAACTGAACCGCACTCAGTATTCAAGACTGTCAAAGAACAACTTGTTTTCAGCAAACTGCATCTTTGCTTTTACAACCCATTATGAAGCATAAAAACACTTTCGGGCTCGCTTGCAATGAAAGGCAGAAAGAGTTTTATTAGCTGAACTGCACTCCATAAGAAAGACTATCAAAGAACAGCTTGCTTTCAGCAGACTGCGTATTTCTTTATACTAGCAATTGGAACACAGAAAAACACTTTCTGGCTTGCTTGCAATGAGCACCAGAAAGACAGTTTTATTAACTGAACCGCACTCAGTATTCAAGACTGTCAAAGAAAAACTTGTTTTCAGCAAACTGCATCTTTGCTTTTACAATCCATTATGAAGCATAAAAACACTTTCGGGCTCGCTTGCAATGAAAGGCAGAAAGAGTTTTATTAGCTGAACTGCACTCCATAAGAAAGACTGTCAGAGCACAGCTTGCTTTCAGCAGACTGCGTATTTCTTTATACTAGCAATTGGAACACAGAAAAACACTTTCTGGCTTGCTTGCAATGAGCAACAGAAAGACAGTTTTATTAACTCAACTGCACTCAGTATTCAAGACTGTCAAAGATAAACTTGTTTTCAGCAAACTGCATCTTTGCTTTTACAACCCGTTATGAAGCATAAAAACACTTTCGGGCTCGCTTGCAATGAAAGGCAGAAAGAGTTTTATTAGCTGAACTGCACTCCATAAGAAAGACTATCAAAGAACAGCTTGCTTTCAGCAGACTGCGTATTTCTTTATACTAGCAATTGGAACACAGAAAAACACTTTCTGGCTTGCTTGCAATGAGCACCAGAAAGACAGTTTTATTAACTGAACCGCACTCAGTATTCAAGACTGTCAAAGAACAACTTGTTTTCAGCAAACTGCATCTTTGCTTTTACAGTCCATTATGAAGCATAAAAACACTTTCGGGCTCGCTTGCAATGAGAGGCAGAAAGAGTTTTATTGGCTGAACTGCGCTCCATAAGAAAGACTGTCAGAGCACAGCTTGCTTTCAGCAGACTGCGTATTTGTTTATACTAACAATTGGAACACAGAAAAACACTTTCTGGCTTGTTTGCAATGAGCACCAGAAAGACAGTTTTATTAACTGAACCGCACTCAGTATTCAGGACTGTCAAAGAACAACTTGTTTTCAGCAAACTGCATCTTTGCTTTTACAACCCGTTATGAAGCATAAAAACACTTTCGGGCTCGCTTGCAATGAAAGGCAGAAAGAGTTTTATTAGCTGAACTGCACTCCATAAGAAAGACTCTCAGAGCACAGCTTGCTTTCAGCAGACTGCATATTTGTTTATACTAACAATTAGAACACAGAAAAACACTTTCTGGTTTGTTTGCAATGAGCACCAGAAAGACAGTTTTATTAACTCAACTGCACTCAGTATTCAAGACTGTCAAAGATAAACTTGTTTTCAGCAAACTGCATCTTTGCTTTTACAACCCGTTATGAAGCATAAAAACACTTTCGGGCTCGCTTGCAATGAAAGGCAGAAAGAGTTTTATTAGCTGAACTGCGCTCCATAAGAAAGACTGTCAGAGCACAGCTTGCTTTCAGCAGACTGCATATTTGTTTATACTAACAATTGGAACACAGAAAAACACTTTCTGGCGTGTTTGCAATGAGCACCAGAAAGACAGTTTTATTAACTGAACCGCACTCAGTATTCAAGACTGTCAAAGAACAACTTGTTTTCAGCAAACTGCATCTTTGCTTTTACAACCCGTTATGAAGCATAAAAACACTTTCGGGCTCGCTTGCAATGAAAGGCAGAAAGAGTTTTATTAGCTGAACTGCGCTCCATAAGAAAGACTCTCAGAGCACAGCTTGCTTTCAGCAGACTGCATATTTGTTTATACTAACAAGTAGAACACAGAAAAACACTTTCTGGTTTGTTTGCAATGAGCACCAGAAAGACAGTTTTATTAACTGAACCGCACTCAGTATTCAAGACTGTCAAAGAACAACTTGTTTTCAGCAAACTGCATCTTTGCTTTTACAACCCATTATGAAGCATAAAAACACTTTCGGGCTCGCTTGCAATGAAAGGCAGAAAGAGTTTTATTAGCTGAACTGCACTCCATAAGAAAGACTATCAAAGAACAGCTTGCTTTCAGCAGACTGCGTATTTCTTTATACTAGCAATTGGAACACAGAAAAACACTTTCTGGCTTGCTTGCAATGAGCACCAGAAAGACAGTTTTATTAACTGAACCGCACTCAGTATTCAAGACTGTCAAAGAAAAACTTGTTTTCAGCAAACTGCATCTTTGCTTTTACAATCCATTATGAAGCATAAAAACACTTTCGGGCTCGCTTGCAATGAAAGGCAGAAAGAGTTTTATGAGCTGAACTGCACTCCATAAGAAAGACTGTCAGAGCACAGCTTGCTTTCAGCAGACTGCGTATTTCTTTATACTAGCAATTGGAACACAGAAAGACACTTTCTGGCTTGCTTGCAATGAGCACCAGAAAGACAGTTTTATTAACTCAACTGCACTCAGTATTCAAGACTGTCAAAGATAAACTTGTTTTCAGCAAACTGCATCTTTGCTTTTACAATCCATTATGAAGCATAAAAACACTTTCGGGCTCGCTTGCAATGAAAGGCAGAAAGAGTTTTATTAGCTGAACTGCACTCCATAAGAAAGACTGTCAGAGCACAGCTTGCTTTCAGCAGACTGCGTATTTCTTTATACTAGCAATTGGAACACAGAAAAACACTTTCTGGCTTGCTTGCAATGAGCACCAGAAAGACAGTTTTATTAACTCAACTGCACTCAGTATTCAAGACTGTCAAAGATAAACTTGTTTTCAGCAAACTGCATCTTTGCTTTTACAATCCATTATGAAGCATAAAAACACTTTCGGGCTCGCTTGCAATGAAAGGCAGAAAGAGTTTTATCAGCTGAACTGCACTCCATAAGAAAGACTGTCAGAGCACAGCTTGCTTTGAGCAGACTGCGTATTTGTTTATACTAACAATTGGAACACAGAAAAACACTTTCTGGCGTGTTTGCAATGAGCACCAGAAAGACAGTTTTATTAACTGAACCGCACTCAGTATTCAAGACTGTCAAAGAACAACTTGTTTTCAGCAAACTGCATCTTTGCTTTTACAACCCGTTATGAAGCATAAAAACACTTTCGGGCTCGCTTGCAATGAAAGGCAGAAAGAGTTTTATTAGCTGAACTGCGCTCCATAAGAAAGACTGTCAGAGCACAGCTTGCTTTCAGCAGACTGCGTATTTGTTTATACTAGCAATTGGAACACAGAAAAACACTTTCTGGCGTGTTTGCAATGAGCACCAGAAAGACAGTTTTATTAACTGAACCGCACTCAGTATTCAAGACTGTCAAAGAACAACTTGTTTTCAGCAAACTGCATCTTTGCTTTTACAACCCGTTATGAAGCATAAAAACACTTTCGGGCTCGCTTGCAATGAAAGGCAGAAAGAGTTTTATTAGCTGAACTGCGCTCCATAAGAAAGACTGTCAGAGCACAGCTTGCTTTCAGCAGACTGCATATTTGTTTATACTAACAATTGGAACACAGAAAAACACTTTCTGGCGTGTTTGCAATGAGCACCAGAAAGACAGTTTTATTAACTGAACCGCACTCAGTATTCAAGACTGTCAAAGAACAACTTGTTTTCAGCAAACTGCATCTTTGCTTTTACAACCCGTTATGAAGCATAAAAACACTTTCGGGCTCGCTTGCAATGAAAGGCAGAAAGAGTTTTATTAGCTGAACTGCGCTCCATAAGAAAGACTCTCAGAGCACAGCTTGCTTTCAGCAGACTGCATATTTGTTTATACTAACAAGTAGAACACAGAAAAACACTTTCTGGTTTGTTTGCAATGAGCACCAGAAAGACAGTTTTATTAACTGAACCGCACTCAGTATTCAAGACTGTCAAAGAACAACTTGTTTTCAGCAAACTGCATCTTTGCTTTTACAACCCATTATGAAGCATAAAAACACTTTCGGGCTCGCTTGCAATGAAAGGCAGAAAGAGTTTTATTAGCTGAACTGCACTCCATAAGAAAGACTATCAAAGAACAGCTTGCTTTCAGCAGACTGCGTATTTCTTTATACTAGCAATTGGAACACAGAAAAACACTTTCTGGCTTGCTTGCAATGAGCACCAGAAAGACAGTTTTATTAACTGAACCGCACTCAGTATTCAAGACTGTCAAAGAAAAACTTGTTTTCAGCAAACTGCATCTTTGCTTTTACAATCCATTATGAAGCATAAAAACACTTTCGGGCTCGCTTGCAATGAAAGGCAGAAAGAGTTTTATGAGCTGAACTGCACTCCATAAGAAAGACTGTCAGAGCACAGCTTGCTTTCAGCAGACTGCGTATTTCTTTATACTAGCAATTGGAACACAGAAAGACACTTTCTGGCTTGCTTGCAATGAGCACCAGAAAGACAGTTTTATTAACTCAACTGCACTCAGTATTCAAGACTGTCAAAGATAAACTTGTTTTCAGCAAACTGCATCTTTGCTTTTACAATCCATTATGAAGCATAAAAACACTTTCGGGCTCGCTTGCAATGAAAGGCAGAAAGAGTTTTATTAGCTGAACTGCACTCCATAAGAAAGACTGTCAGAGCACAGCTTGCTTTCAGCAGACTGCGTATTTCTTTATACTAGCAATTGGAACACAGAAAAACACTTTCTGGCTTGCTTGCAATGAGCACCAGAAAGACAGTTTTATTAACTCAACTGCACTCAGTATTCAAGACTGTCAAAGATAAACTTGTTTTCAGCAAACTGCATCTTTGCTTTTACAATCCATTATGAAGCATAAAAACACTTTCGGGCTCGCTTGCAATGAAAGGCAGAAAGAGTTTTATCAGCTGAACTGCACTCCATAAGAAAGACTGTCAGAGCACAGCTTGCTTTGAGCAGACTGCGTATTTGTTTATACTAACAATTGGAACACAGAAAAACACTTTCTGGCGTGTTTGCAATGAGCACCAGAAAGACAGTTTTATTAACTGAACCGCACTCAGTATTCAAGACTGTCAAAGAACAACTTGTTTTCAGCAAACTGCATCTTTGCTTTTACAACCCGTTATGAAGCATAAAAACACTTTCGGGCTCGCTTGCAATGAAAGGCAGAAAGAGTTTTATTAGCTGAACTGCGCTCCATAAGAAAGACTGTCAGAGCACAGCTTGCTTTCAGCAGACTGCGTATTTGTTTATACTAGCAATTGGAACACAGAAAAACACTTTCTGGCGTGTTTGCAATGAGCACCAGAAAGACAGTTTTATTAACTGAACCGCACTCAGTATTCAAGACTGTCAAAGAACAACTTGTTTTCAGCAAACTGCATCTTTGCTTTTACAACCCGTTATGAAGCATAAAAACACTTTCGGGCTCGCTTGCAATGAAAGGCAGAAAGAGTTTTATTAGCTGAACTGCACTCCATAAGAAAGACTCTCAGAGCACAGCTTGCTTTCAGCAGACTGCATATTTGTTTATAATAACAAGTAGAACACAGAAAAACACTTTCTGGTTTGTTTGCAATGAGCACCAGAAAGACAGTTTTATTAACTGAACCGCACTCAGTATTCAAGACTGTCAAAGAACAACTTGTTTTCAGCAAACTGCATCTTTGCTTTTACAGTCCATTATGAAGCATAAAAACACTTTCGGGCTCGCTTGCAATGAGAGGCAGAAAGAGTTTTATTAGCTGAACTGCGCTCCATAAGAAAGACTGTCAGAGCACAGCTTGCTTTCAGCAGACTGCGTATTTGTTTATACTAACAATTGGAACACAGAAAAACACTTTCTGGCTTGTTTGCAATGAGCACCAGAAAGACAGTTTTATTAACTGAACCGCACTCAGTATTCAGGACTGTCAAAGAACAACTTGTTTTCAGCAAACTGCATCTTTGCTTTTACAACCCGTTATGAAGCATAAAAACACTTTCGGGCTCGCTTGCAATGAAAGGCAGAAAGAGTTTTATTAGCTGAACTGCACTCCATAAGAAAGACTGTCAGAGCACAGCTTGCTTTCAGCAGACTCCGTATTTCTTTATACTAGCAATTGGAACACAGAAAAACACTTTCTGGCGTGTTTGCAATGAGCACCAGAAAGACAGTTTTATTAACTGAACCGCACTCAGTATTCAAGACTGTCAAAGAACAACTTGTTTTCAGCAAACTGCATCTTTGCTTTTACAACCCGTTATGAAGCATAAAAACACTTTCGGGCTCGCTTGCAATGAAAGGCAGAAAGAGTTTTATTAGCTGAACTGCACTCCATAAGAAAGACTGTCAGAGCACAGCTTGCTTTCAGCAGACTGCTTATTTGTTTATACTAACAATTGGAACACAGAAAAACACTTTCTGGCTTGTTTGCAATGAGCACCAGAAAGACAGTTTTATTAACTGAACCGCACTCAGTATTCAAGACTGTCAAAGAACAACTTGTTTTCAGCAAACTGCATCTTTGCTTTTACAATCCGTTATGAAGCATAAAAACACTTTCGGGCTCGCTTGCAATGAAAGGCAGAAAGAGTTTTATTAGCTGAACTGCACTCCATAAGAAAGACTGTCAGAGCACAGCTTGCTTTCAGCAGACTGCGTATTTCTTTATACTAGCAATTGGAACACAGAAAAACACTTTCTGGCTTGCTTGCAATGAGCACCAGAAAGACAGTTTTATTAACTCAACTGCAGTCAGTATTCAAGACTGTCAAAGATAAACTTGTTTTCAGCAAACTGCATCTTTGCTTTTACAAACCATTATGAAGCATAAAAACAATTTCGGGCTCGCTTGCAATGAAAGGCAGAAAGAGTTTTATTAGCTGAACTGCACTCCATAAGAAAGACTGTCAGAGCACAGCTTGCTTTCAGCAGACTCCGTATTTCTTTATACTAGCAATTGGAACACAGAAAAACACTTTCTGGCGTGTTTGCAATGAGCACCAGAAAGACAGTTTTATTAACTGAACCGCACTCAGTATTCAAGACTGTCAAAGAACAACTTGTTTTCAGCAAACTGCATCTTTGCTTTTACAACCCGTTATGAAGCATAAAAACACTTTCGGGCTCGCTTGCAATGAAAGGCAGAAAGAGTTTTATTAGCTGAACTGCGCTCCATAAGAAAGACTGTCAGAGCACAGCTTGCTTTCAGCAGACTGCATATTTGTTTATACTAACAATTGGAAAACAGAAAAACACTTTCTGGCGTGTTTGCAATGAGCACCAGAAAGACAGTTTTATTAACTCAACTGCATTCAGTATTCAAGACTGTCAAAGATATACTTGTTTTCAGCAAACTGCATCTTTGCTTTTACAACCCGTTATGAAGCATAAAAACACTTTCGGGCTCGCTTGCAATGAAAGGCAGAAAGAGTTTTATTAGCTGAACTGCGCTCCATAAGAAAGACTCTCAGAGCACAGCTTGCTTTCAGCAGACTGCATATTTGTTTATACTAACAAGTAGAACACAGAAAAACACTTTCTGGTTTGTTTGCAATGAGCACCAGAAAGACAGTTTTATTAACTGAACCGCACTCAGTATTCAAGACTGTCAAAGAACAACTTGTTTTCAGCAAACTGCATCTTTGCTTTTACAACCCATTATGAAGCATAAAAACACTTTCGGGCTCGCTTGCAATGAAAGGCAGAAAGAGTTTTATTAGCTGAACTGCACTCCATAAGAAAGACTATCAAAGAACAGCTTGCTTTCAGCAGACTGCGTATTTCTTTATACTAGCAATTGGAACACAGAAAAACACTTTCTGGCTTGCTTGCAATGAGCACCAGAAAGACAGTTTTATTAACTGAACCGCACTCAGTATTCAAGACTGTCAAAGAAAAACTTGTTTTCAGCAAACTGCATCTTTGCTTTTACAATCCATTATGAAGCATAAAAACACTTTCGGGCTCGCTTGCAATGAAAGGCAGAAAGAGTTTTATTAGCTGAACTGCACTCCATAAGAAAGACTGTCAGAGCACAGCTTGCTTTCAGCAGACTGCGTATTTCTTTATACTAGCAATTGGAACACAGAAAAACACTTTCTGGCTTGCTTGCAATGAGCACCAGAAAGACAGTTTTATTAACTCAACTGCACTCAGTATTCAAGACTGTCAAAGATAAACTTGTTTTCAGCAAACTGCATCTTTGCTTTTACAACCCGTTATGAAGCATAAAAACACTTTCGGGCTCGCTTGCAATGAAAGGCAGAAAGAGTTTTATTAGCTGAACTGCACTCCATAAGAAAGACTATCAAAGAACAGCTTGCTTTCAGCAGACTGCGTATTTCTTTATACTAGCAATTGGAACACAGAAAAACACTTTCTGGCTTGCTTGCAATGAGCACCAGAAAGACAGTTTTATTAACTGAACCGCACTCAGTATTCAAGACTGTCAAAGAACAACTTGTTTTCAGCAAACTGCATCTTTGCTTTTACAATCCATTATGAAGCATAAAAACACTTTCGGGCTCGCTTGCAATGAAAGGCAGAAAGAGTTTTATTAGCTGAACTGCACTCCATAAGAAAGACTGTCAGAGCACAGCTTGCTTTCAGCAGACTGCATATTTCTTTATACTAGCAATTGGAACACAGAAAAACACTTTCTGGCTTGCTTGCAATGAGCACCAGAAAGACAGTTTTATTAACTCAACTGCACTCAGTATTCAAGACTGTCAAAGATAAACTTGTTTTCAGCAAACTGCATCTTTGCTTTTACAATCCATTATGAAGCATAAAAACACTTTCGGGCTCGCTTGCAATGAAAGGCAGAAAGAGTTTTATTAGCTGAACTGCACTCCATAAGAAAGACTGTCAGAGCACAGCTTGCTTTCAGAAGACTCCGTATTTCTTTATACTAGCAATTGGAACACAGAAAAACACTTTCTGGCGTGTTTGCAATGAGCACCAGAAAGACAGTTTTATTAACTGAACCGCACTCAGTATTCAAGACTGTCAAAGATAAACTTGTTTTCAGCAAACTGCATCTTTGCTTTTACAACCCGTTATGAAGCATAAAAACACTTTCGGGCTCGCTTGCAATGAAAGGCAGAAAGAGTTTTATTAGCTGAACTGCACTCCATAAGAAAGACTCTCAGAGCACAGCTTGCTTTCAGCAGACTGCATATTTGTTTATACTAACAATTAGAACACAGAAAAACACTTTCTGGTTTGTTTGCAATGAGCACCAGAAAGACAGTTTTATTAACTGAACCGCACTCAGTATTCAAGACTGTCAAAGAACAACTTGTTTTCAGCAAACTGCATCTTTGCTTTTACAACCCGTTATGAAGCATAAAAACACTTTCGGGCTCGCTTGCAATGAAAGGCAGAAAGAGTTTTATTAGCTGAACTGCGCTCCATAAGAAAGACTGTCAGAGCACAGCTTGCTTTCAGCAGACTGCGTATTTGTTTATACTAGCAATTGGAACACAGAAAAACACTTTCTGGCGTGTTTGCAATGAGCACCAGAAAGACAGTTTTATTAACTGAACCGCACTCAGTATTCAAGACTGTCAAAGAACAACTTGTTTTCAGCAAACTGCATCTTTGCTTTTACAACCCGTTATGAAGCATAAAAACACTTTCGGGCTCGCTTGCAATGAAAGGCAGAAAGAGTTTTATTAGCTGAACTGCGCTCCATAAGAAAGACTGTCAGAGCACAGCTTGCTTTCAGCAGACTGCGTATTTGTTTATACTAGCAATTGGAACACAGAAAAACACTTTCTGGCGTGTTTGCAATGAGCACCAGAAAGACAGTTTTATTAACTGAACCGCACTCAGTATTCAAGACTGTCAAAGAACAACTTGTTTTCAGCAAACTGCATCTTTGCTTTTACAACCCGTTATGAAGCATAAAAACACTTTCGGGCTCGCTTGCAATGAAAGGCAGAAAGAGTTTTATTAGCTGAACTGCACTCCATAAGAAAGACTCTCAGAGCACAGCTTGCTTTCAGCAGACTGCATATTTGTTTATACTAACAAGTAGAACACAGAAAAACACTTTCTGGTTTGTTTGCAATGAGCACCAGAAAGACAGTTTTATTAACTGAACCGCACTCAGTATTCAAGACTGTCAAAGAACAACTTGTTTTCAGCAAACTGCATCTTTGCTTTTACAGTCCATTATGAAGCATAAAAACACTTTCGGGCTCGCTTGCAATGAGAGGCAGAAAGAGTTTTATTAGCTGAACTGCGCTCCATAAGAAAGACTGTCAGAGCACAGCTTGCTTTCAGCAGACTGCGTATTTGTTTATACTAACAATTGGAACACAGAAAAACACTTTCTGGCTTGTTTGCAATGAGCACCAGAAAGACAGTTTTATTAACTGAACCGCACTCAGTATTCAGGACTGTCAAAGAACAACTTGTTTTCAGCAAACTGCATCTTTGCTTTTACAACCCATTATGAAGCATAAAAACACTTTCGAGCTCGCTTGCAATGAAAGGCAGAAAGAGTTTTATTAGCTGAACTGCACTCCATAAGAAAGACTGTCAGAGCACAGCTTGCTTTCAGCAGACTCCGTATTTCTTTATACTAGCAATTGGAACACAGAAAAACACTTTCTGGCGTGTTTGCAATGAGCACCAGAAAGACAGTTTTATTAACTGAACCGCACTCAGTATTCAAGACTGTCAAAGAACAACTTGTTTTCAGCAAACTGCATCTTTGCTTTTACAACCCGTTATGAAGCATAAAAACACTTTCGGGCTCGCTTGCAATGAAAGGCAGAAAGAGTTTTATTAGCTGAACTGCACTCCATAAGAAAGACTGTCAGAGCACAGCTTGCTTTCAGCAGACTGCTTATTTATTTATACTAACAATTGGAACACAGAAAAACACTTTCTGGCTTGTTTGCAATGAGCACCAGAAAGACAGTTTTATTAACTGAACCGCACTCAGTATTCAAGACTGTCAAAGATAAACTTGTTTTCAGCAAACTGCATCTTTGCTTTTACAACCCGTTATGAAGCATAAAAACACTTTCGGGCTCGCTTGCAATGAAAGGCAGAAAGAGTTTTATTAGCTGAACTGCACTCCATAAGAAAGACTCTCAGAGCACAGCTTGCTTTCAGCAGACTGCGTATTTCTTTATACTAGCAATTGGAACACCGAAAAACACTTTCTGGTTTGTTTGCAATGAGCACCAGAAAGACAGTTTTATTAACTCAACTGCACTCAGTATTCAAGACTGTCAAAGATAAACTTGTTTTCAGCAAACTGCATCTTTGCTTTTACAATCCATTATGAAGCATAAAAACACTTTCGGGCTCGCTTGCAATGAAAGGCAGAAAGAGTTTTATTAGCTGAACTGCACTCCATAAGAAAGACTCTCAGAGCACAGCTTGCTTTCAGCAGACTGCATATTTGTTTATACTAACAATTAGAACACAGAAAAACACTTTCTGGTTTGTTTGCAATGAGCACCAGAAAGACAGTTTTATTAACTGAACCGCACTCAGTATTCAAGACTGTCAAAGAACAACTTGTTTTCAGCAAACTGCATCTTTGCTTTTACAACCCGTTATGAAGCATAAAAACACTTTCGGGCTCGCTTGCAATGAAAGGCAGAAAGAGTTTTATTAGCTGAACTGCGCTCCATAAGAAAGACTGTCAGAGCACAGCTTGCTTTCAGCAGACTGCGTATTTGTTTATACTAGCAATTGGAACACAGAAAAACACTTTCTGGCGTGTTTGCAATGAGCACCAGAAAGACAGTTTTATTAACTGAACCGCACTCAGTATTCAAGACTGTCAAAGAACAACTTGTTTTCAGCAAACTGCATCTTTGCTTTTACAACCCGTTATGAAGCATAAAAACACTTTCGGGCTCGCTTGCAATGAAAGGCAGAAAGAGTTTTATTAGCTGAACTGCGCTCCATAAGAAAGACTGTCAGAGCACAGCTTGCTTTCAGCAGACTGCGTATTTGTTTATACTAGCAATTGGAACACAGAAAAACACTTTCTGGCGTGTTTGCAATGAGCACCAGAAAGACAGTTTTATTAACTGAACCGCACTCAGTATTCAAGACTGTCAAAGAACAACTTGTTTTCAGCAAACTGCATCTTTGCTTTTACAACCCGTTATGAAGCATAAAAACACTTTCGGGCTCGCTTGCAATGAAAGGCAGAAAGAGTTTTATTAGCTGAACTGCACTCCATAAGAAAGACTCTCAGAGCACAGCTTGCTTTCAGCAGACTGCATATTTGTTTATACTAACAAGTAGAACACAGAAAAACACTTTCTGGTTTGTTTGCAATGAGCACCAGAAAGACAGTTTTATTAACTGAACCGCACTCAGTATTCAAGACTGTCAAAGAACAACTTGTTTTCAGCAAACTGCATCTTTGCTTTTACAGTCCATTATGAAGCATAAAAACACTTTCGGGCTCGCTTGCAATGAGAGGCAGAAAGAGTTTTATTAGCTGAACTGCGCTCCATAAGAAAGACTGTCAGAGCACAGCTTGCTTTCAGCAGACTGCGTATTTGTTTATACTAACAATTGGAACACAGAAAAACACTTTCTGGCTTGTTTGCAATGAGCACCAGAAAGACAGTTTTATTAACTGAACCGCACTCAGTATTCAGGACTGTCAAAGAACAACTTGTTTTCAGCAAACTGCATCTTTGCTTTTACAACCCGTTATGAAGCATAAAAACACTTTCGAGCTCGCTTGCAATGAAAGGCAGAAAGAGTTTTATTAGCTGAACTGCACTCCATAAGAAAGACTGTCAGAGCACAGCTTGCTTTCAGCAGACTCCGTATTTCTTTATACTAGCAATTGGAACACAGAAAAACACTTTCTGGCGTGTTTGCAATGAGCACCAGAAAGACAGTTTTATTAACTGAACCGCACTCAGTATTCAAGACTGTCAAAGAACAACTTGTTTTCAGCAAACTGCATCTTTGCTTTTACAACCCGTTATGAAGCATAAAAACACTTTCGGGCTCGCTTGCAATGAAAGGCAGAAAGAGTTTTATTAGCTGAACTGCACTCCATAAGAAAGACTGTCAGAGCACAGCTTGCTTTCAGCAGACTGCTTATTTATTTATACTAACAATTGGAACACAGAAAAACACTTTCTGGCTTGTTTGCAATGAGCACCAGAAAGACAGTTTTATTAACTGAACCGCACTCAGTATTCAAGACTGTCAAAGAACAACTTGTTTTCAGCAAACTGCATCTTTGCTTTTACAATCCGTTATGAAGCATAAAAACACTTTCGGGCTCGCTTGCAATGAAAGGCAGAAAGAGTTTTATTAGCTGAACTGCACTCCATAAGAAAGACTGTCAGAGCACAGCTTGCTTTCAGCAGACTGCGTATTTCTTTATACTAGCAATTGGAACACAGAAAAACACTTTCTGGCTTGCTTGCAATGAGCACCAGAAAGACAGTTTTATTAACTCAACTGCACTCAGTATTCAAGACTGTCAAAGATAAACTTGTTTTCAGCAAACTGCATCTTTGCTATTACAAACCATTATGAAGCATAAAAACACTTTCGGGCTCGCTTGCAATGAAAGGCAGAAAGAGTTTTATTAGCTGAACTGCACTCCATAAGAAAGACTGTCAGAGCACAGCTTGCTTTCAGCAGACTCCGTATTTCTTTATACTAGCAATTGGAACACAGAAAAACACTTTCTGGCGTGTTTGCAATGAGCACCAGAAAGACAGTTTTATTAACTGAACCGCACTCAGTATTCAAGACTGTCAAAGAACAACTTGTTTTCAGCAAACTGCATCTTTGCTTTTACAACCCGTTATGAAGCATAAAAACACTTTCGGGCTCGCTTGCAATGAAAGGCAGAAAGAGTTTTATTAGCTGAACTGCGCTCCATAAGAAAGACTGTCAGAGCACAGCTTGCTTTCAGCAGACTGCGTATTTGTTTATACTAACAATTGGAAAACAGAAAAACACTTTCTGGCGTGTTTGCAATGAGCACCAGAAAGACAGTTTTATTAACTCAACTGCATTCAGTATTCAAGACTGTCAAAGATATACTTGTTTTCAGCAAACTGCATCTTTGCTTTTACAACCCGTTATGAAGCATAAAAACACTTTCGGGCTCGCTTGCAATGAAAGGCAGAAAGAGTTTTATTAGCTGAACTGCGCTCCATAAGAAAGACTGTCAGAGCACAGCTTGCTTTCAGCAGACTGCGTATTTGTTTATACTAACAATTGGAACACAGAAAAACACTTTCTGGCGTGTTTGCAATGAGCACCAGAAAGACAGTTTTATTAACTGAACCGCACTCAGTATTCAAGACTGTCAAAGAACAACTTGTTTTCAGCAAACTGCATCTTTGCTTTTACAACCCGTTATGAAGCATAAAAACACTTTCGGGCTCGCTTGCAATGAAAGGCAGAAAGAGTTTTATTAGCTGAACTGCGCTCCATAAGAAAGACTGTCAGAGCACAGCTTGCTTTCAGCAGACTGCGTATTTGTTTATACTAGCAATTGTAACACAGAAAAACACTTTCTGGCGTGTTTGCAATGAGCACCAGAAAGACAGTTTTATTAACTGAACCGCACTCAGTATTCAAGACTGTCAAAGAACAACTTGTTTTCAGCAAACTGCATCTTTGCTTTTACAAACCATTATGAAGCATAAAAACACTTTCGGGCTCGCTTGCAATGAAAGGCAGAAAGAGTTTTATTAGCTGAACTGCACTCCATAAGAAAGACTGTCAGAGCACAGCTTGCTTTCAGCAGACTCCGTATTTCTTTATACTAGCAATTGGAACACAGAAAAACACTTTCTGGCGTGTTTGCAATGAGCACCAGAAAGACAGTTTTATTAACTGAACCGCACTCAGTATTCAAGACTGTCAAAGAACAACTTGTTTTCAGCAAACTGCATCTTTGCTTTTACAACCCGTTATGAAGCATAAAAACACTTTCGGGCTCGCTTGCAATGAAAGGCAGAAAGAGTTTTATTAGCTGAACTGCGCTCCATAAGAAAGACTGTCAGAGCACAGCTTGCTTTCAGCAGACTGCGTATTTGTTTATACTAACAATTGGAAAACAGAAAAACACTTTCTGGCGTGTTTGCAATGAGCACCAGAAAGACAGTTTTATTAACTCAACTGCATTCAGTATTCAAGACTGTCAAAGATATACTTGTTTTCAGCAAACTGCATCTTTGCTTTTACAACCCGTTATGAAGCATAAAAACACTTTCGGGCTCGCTTGCAATGAAAGGCAGAAAGAGTTTTATTAGCTGAACTGCGCTCCATAAGAAAGACTGTCAGAGCACAGCTTGCTTTCAGCAGACTGCGTATTTGTTTATACTAACAATTGGAACACAGAAAAACACTTTCTGGCGTGTTTGCAATGAGCACCAGAAAGACAGTTTTATTAACTGAACCGCACTCAGTATTCAAGACTGTCAAAGAACAACTTGTTTTCAGCAAACTGCATCTTTGCTTTTACAACCCGTTATGAAGCATAAAAACACTTTCGGGCTCGCTTGCAATGAAAGGCAGAAAGAGTTTTATTAGCTGAACTGCGCTCCATAAGAAAGACTGTCAGAGCACAGCTTGCTTTCAGCAGACTGCGTATTTGTTTATACTAGCAATTGTAACACAGAAAAACACTTTCTGGCGTGTTTGCAATGAGCACCAGAAAGACAGTTTTATTAACTGAACCGCACTCAGTATTCAAGACTGTCAAAGAACAACTTGTTTTCAGCAAACTGCATCTTTGCTTTTACAACCAGTTATGAAGCATAAAAACACTTTCGGGCTCGCTTGCAATGAAAGGCAGAAAGAGTTTTATTAGCTGAACTGCACTCCATAAGAAAGACTCTCAGAGCACAGCTTGCTTTCAGCAGACTGCATATTTGTTTATACTAACAAGTAGAACACAGAAAAACACTTTCTGGTTTGTTTGCAATGAGCACCAGAAAGACAGTTTTATTAACTGAACCGCACTCAGTATTCAAGACTGTCAAAGAACAACTTGTTTTCAGCAAACTGCATCTTTGCTTTTACAGTCCATTATGAAGCATAAAAACACTTTCGGGCTCGCTTGCAATGAGAGGCAGAAAGAGTTTTATTAGCTGAACTGCACTCCATAAGAAAGACTGTCAGAGCACAGCTTGCTTTCAGCAGACTGCGTATTTCTTTATACTAGCAATTGGAACACCGAAAAACACTTTCTGGCTTGCTTGCAATGAGCACCAGAAAGACAGTTTTATTAACTCAACTGCACTCAGTATTCAAGACTGTCAAAGATAAACTTGTTTTCAGCAAACTGCATCTTTGCTTTTACAATCCATTATGAAGCATAAAAACACTTTCGGGCTCGCTTGCAATGAAAGGCAGAAAGAGTTTTATTAGCTGAACTGCACTCCATAAGAAAGACTGTCAGAGCACAGCTTGCTTTCAGCAGACTGCGTATTTCTTTATACTAGCAATTGGAACACAGAAAAACACTTTCTGGCTTGCTTGCAATGAGCACCAGAAAGACAGTTTTATTAACTCAACTGCACTCAGTATTCAAGACTGTCAAAGATAAACTTGTTTTCAGCAAACTGCATCTTTGCTTTTACAATCCGTTATGAAGCATAAAAACACTTTCGGGCTCGCTTGCAATGAAAGGCAGAAAGAGTTTTATTAGCTGAACTGCACTCCATAAGAAAGACTGTCAGAGCACAGCTTGCTTTCAGCAGACTGCGTATTTCTTTATACTAGCAATTGGAACACAGAAAAACACTTTCTGGCGTGTTTGCAATGAGCACCAGAAAGACAGTTTTATTAACTGAACCGCACTCAGTATTCAAGACTGTCAAAGATAATCTTGTTTTCAGCAAACTGCATCTTTGCTTTTACAACCCGTTATGAAGCATAAAAACACTTTCGGGCTCGCTTGCAATGAAAGGCAGAAAGAGTTTTATTAGCTGAACTGCACTCCATAAGAAAGACTCTCAGAGCACAGCTTGCTTTCAGCAGACTGCATATTTGTTTATACTAACAATTAGAACACAGAAAAACACTTTCTGGTTTGTTTGCAATGAGCACCAGAAAGACAGTTTTATTAACTCAACTGCACTCAGTATTCAAGACTGTCAAAGAACAACTTGTTTTCAGCAAACTGCATCTTTGCTTTTACAACCCGTTATGAAGCATAAAAACACTTTCGGGCTCGCTTGCAATGAAAGGCAGAAAGAGTTTTATTAGCTGAACTGCGCTCCATAAGAAAGACTGTCAGAGCACAGCTTGCTTTCAGCAGACTGCGTATTTGTTTATACTAACAATTGGAACACAGAAAAACACTTTCTGGCGTGTTTGCAATGAGCACCAGAAAGACAGTTTTATTAACTGAACCGCACTCAGTATTCAAGACTGTCAAAGAACAACTTGTTTTCAGCAAACTGCATCTTTGCTTTTACAACCCGTTATGAAGCATAAAAACACTTTCGGGCTCGCTTGCAATGAAAGGCAGAAAGAGTTTTATTAGCTGAACTGCGCTCCATAAGAAAGACTGTCAGAGCACAGCTTGCTTTCAGCAGACTGCGTATTTGTTTATACTAACAATTGGAACACAGAAAAACACTTTCTGGCGTGTTTGCAATGAGCACCAGAAAGACAGTTTTATTAACTGAACCGCACTCAGTATTCAAGACTGTCAAAGAACAACTTGTTTTCAGCAAACTGCATCTTTGCTTTTACAACCCGTTATGAAGCATAAAAACACTTTCGGGCTCGCTTGCAATGAAAGGCAGAAAGAGTTTTATTAGCTGAACTGCACTCCATAAGAAAGACTGTCAGAGCACAGCTTGCTTTCAGCAGACTGCGTATTTCTTTATACTAGCAATTGGAACACAGAAAAACACTTTCTGGCTTGCTTGCAATGAGCACCAGAAAGACAGTTTTATTAACTCAACTGCACTCAGTATTCAAGACTGTCAAAGATAAACTTGTTTTCAGCAAACTGCATCTTTGCTTTTACAAACCATTATGAAGCAAAAAAACACTTTCGGGCTCGCTTGCAATGAAAGGCAGAAAGAGTTTTATTAGCTGAACTGCACTCCATAAGAAAGACTGTCAGAGCACAGCTTGCTTTCAGCAGACTGCTTATTTGTTTATACTAACAATTGGAACACAGAAAAACACTTTCTGGCTTGTTTGCAATGAGCACCAGAAAGACAGTTTTATTAACTGAACCGCACTCAGTATTCAAGACTGTCAAAGAACAACTTGTTTTCAGCAAACTGCATCTTTGCTTTTACAATCCGTTATGAAGCATAAAAACACTTTCGGGCTCGCTTGCAATGAAAGGCAGAAAGAGTTTTATTAGCTGAACTGCACTCCATAAGAAAGACTGTCAGAGCACAGCTTGCTTTCAGCAGACTGCGTATTTCTTTATACTAGCAATTGGAACACAGAAAAACACTTTCTGGCTTGCTTGCAATGAGCACCAGAAAGACAGTTTTATTAACTCAACTGCATTCAGTATTCAAGACTGTCAAAGATATACTTGTTTTCAGCAAACTGCATCTTTGCTTTTACAACCCGTTATGAAGCATAAAAACACTTTCGGGCTCGCTTGCAATGAAAGGCAGAAAGAGTTTTATTAGCTGAACTGCGCTCCATAAGAAAGACTGTCAGAGCACAGCTTGCTTTTAGCAGACTGCGTATTTGTTTATACTAACAATTGGAACACAGAAAAACACTTTCTGGCGTGTTTGCAATGAGCACCAGAAAGACAGTTTTATTAACTGAACCGCACTCAGTATTCAAGACTGTCAAAGAACAACTTGTTTTCAGCAAACTGCATCTTTGCTTTTACAACCCGTTATGAAGCATAAAAACACTTTCGGGCTCGCTTGCAATGAAAGGCAGAAAGAGTTTTATTAGCTGAACTGCGCTCCATAAGAAAGACTGTCAGAGCACAGCTTGCTTTCAGCAGACTGCGTATTTGTTTATACTAACAATTGGAAAACAGAAAAACACTTTCTGGCGTGTTTGCAATGAGCACCAGAAAGACAGTTTTATTAACTGAACCGCACTCAGTATTCAAGACTGTCAAAGAACAACTTGTTTTCAGCAAACTGCATCTTTGCTTTTACAACCCGTTATGAAGCATAAAAACACTTTCGGGCTCGCTTGCAATGAAAGGCAGAAAGAGTTTTATTAGCTGAACTGCACTCCATAAGAAAGACTCTCAGAGCACAGCTTGCTTTCAGCAGACTGCATATTTGTTTATACTAACAAGTAGAACACAGAAAAACACTTTCTGGTTTGTTTGCAATGAGCACCAGAAAGACAGTTTTATTAACTGAACCGCACTCAGTATTCAAGACTGTCAAAGAACAACTTGTTTTCAGCAAACTGCATCTTTGCTTTTACAGTCCATTATGAAGCATAAAAACACTTTCGGGCTCGCTTGCAATGAGAGGCAGAAAGAGTTTTATTAGCTGAACTGCACTCCATAAGAAAGACTGTCAGAGCACAGCTTGCTTTCAGCAGACTGCGTATTTGTTTATACTAGCAATTGGAACACAGAAAAACACTTTCTGGCGTGTTTGCAATGAGCACCAGAAAGACAGTTTTATTAACTGAACCGCACTCAGTATTCAAGACTGTCAAAGAACAACTTGTTTTCAGCAAACTGCATCTTTGCTTTTACAACCCGTTATGAAGCATAAAAACACTTTCGGGCTCGCTTGCAATGAAAGGCAGAAAGAGTTTTATTAGCTGAACTGCACTCCATAAGAAAGACTGTCAGAGCACAGCTTGCTTTCAGCAGACTGCGTATTTGTTTATACTAACAATTGGAACACAGAAAAACACTTTCTGGCTTGTTTGCAATGAGCACCAGAAAGACAGTTTTATTAACTGAACCGCACTCAGTATTCAAGACTGTCAAAGAACAACTTGTTTTCAGCAAACTGCATCTTTGCTTTTACAATCCGTTATGAAGCATAAAAACACTTTCGGGCTCGCTTGCAATGAAAGGCAGAAAGAGTTTTATTAGCTGAACTGCACTCCATAAGAAAGACTGTCAGAGCACAGCTTGCTTTCAGCAGACTGCGTATTTCTTTATACTAGCAATTGGAACACAGAAAAACACTTTCTGGCTTGCTTGCAATGAGCACCAGAAAGACAGTTTTATTAACTCAACTGCATTCAGTATTCAAGACTGTCAAAGATATACTTGTTTTCAGCAAACTGCATCTTTGCTTTTACAACCCGTTATGAAGCATAAAAACACTTTCGGGCTCGCTTGCAATGAAAGGCAGAAAGAGTTTTATTAGCTGAACTGCGCTCCATAAGAAAGACTGTCAGAGCACAGCTTGCTTTCAGCAGACTGCGTATTTGTTTATACTAACAATTGGAACACAGAAAAACACTTTCTGGCGTGTTTGCAATGAGCACCAGAAAGACAGTTTTATTAACTGAACCGCACTCAGTATTCAAGACTGTCAAAGAACAACTTGTTTTCAGCAAACTGCATCTTTGCTTTTACAACCCGTTATGAAGCATAAAAACACTTTCGGGCTCGCTTGCAATGAAAGGCAGAAAGAGTTTTATTAGCTGAACTGCGCTCCATAAGAAAGACTGTCAGAGCACAGCTTGCTTTCAGCAGACTGCGTATTTGTTTATACTAGCAATTGTAACACAGAAAAACACTTTCTGGCGTGTTTGCAATGAGCACCAGAAAGACAGTTTTATTAACTGAACCGCACTCAGTATTCAAGACTGTCAAAGAACAACTTGTTTTCAGCAAACTGCATCTTTGCTTTTACAACCTGTTATGAAGCATAAAAACACTTTCGGGCTCGCTTGCAATGAAAGGCAGAAAGAGTTTTATTAGCTGAACTGCACTCCATAAGAAAGACTCTCAGAGCACAGCTTGCTTTCAGCAGACTGCGTATTTCTTTATACTAGCAATTGGAACACCGAAAAACACTTTCTGGTTTGTTTGCAATGAGTACCAGAAAGACAGTTTTATTAACTCAACTGCACTCAGTATTCAAGACTGTCAAAGATAAACTTGTTTTCAGCAAACTGCATCTTTGCTTTTACAATCCATTATGAAGCATAAAAACACTTTCGGGCTCGCTTGCAATGAAAGGCAGAAAGAGTTTTATTAGCTGAACTGCGCTCCATAAGAAAGACTGTCAGAGCACAGCTTGCTTTCAGCAGACTGCGTATTTCTTTATACTAGCAATTGGAACACAGAAAAACACTTTCTGGCTTGCTTGCAATGAGCACCAGAAAGACAGTTTTATTAACTGAACCGCACTCAGTATTCAAGACTGTCAAAGAACAACTTGTTTTCAGCAAACTGCATCTTTGCTTTTACAATCCATTATGAAGCATAAAAACACTTTCGGGCTCGCTTGCAATGAAAGGCAGAAAGAGTTTTATTAGCTGAACTGCACTCCATAAGAAAGACTGTCAGAGCACAGCTTGCTTTCAGCAGACTGTGTATTTGTTTATACTAGCAATTGGAACACAGAAAAACACTTTCTGGCGTGTTTGCAATGAGCACCAGAAAGACAGTTTTATTAACTGAACCGTACTCAGTATTCAGGACTGTCAAAGAACAACTTGTTTTCAGCAAACTGCATCTTTGCTTTTACAACCCGTTATGAAGCATAAAAACACTTTCGGGCTCGCTTGCAATGAAAGGCAGAAAGAGTTTTATTAGCTGAACTGCACTCCATAAGAAAGACTGTCAGAGCACAGCTTGCTTTCAGCAGACTCCGTATTTCTTTATACTAGCAATTGGAACACAGAAAAACACTTTCTGGCGTGTTTGCAATGAGCACCATAAAGACAGTTTTATTAACTGAACCGCACTCAGTATTCAAGACTGTCAAAGAACAACTTGTTTTCAGCAAACTGCATCTTTGCTTTTACAACCCGTTATGAAGCATAAAAACACTTTCGGGCTCGCTTGCAATGAAAGGCAGAAAGAGTTTTATTAGCTGAACTGCACTCCATAAGAAAGACTGTCAGAGCACAGCTTGCTTTCAGCAGACTGCTTATTTGTTTATACTAACAATTGGAACACAGAAAAACACTTTCTGGCTTGTTTGCAATGAGCACCAGAAAGACAGTTTTATTAACTGAACCGCACTCAGTATTCAAGACTGTCAAAGAACAACTTGTTTTCAGCAAACTGCATCTTTGCTTTTACAATCCGTTATGAAGCATAAAAACACTTTCGGGCTCGCTTGCAATGAAAGGCAGAAAGAGTTTTATTAGCTGAACTGCACTCCATAAGAAAGACTGTCAGAGCACAGCTTGCTTTCAGCAGACTGCGTATTTCTTTATACTAGCAATTGGAACACAGAAAAACACTTTCTGGCTTGCTTGCAATGAGCACCAGAAAGACAGTTTTATTAACTCAACTGCACTCAGTATTCAAGACTGTCAAAGATAAACTTGTTTTCAGCAAACTGCATCTTTGCTTTTACAAACCATTATGAAGCAAAAAAACACTTTCGGGCTCGCTTGCAATGAAAGGCAGAAAGAGTTTTATTAGCTGAACTGCACTCCATAAGAAAGACTGTCAGAGCACAGCTTGCTTTCAGCAGACTGCGTATTTGTTTATACTAACAATTGGAAAACAGAAAAACACTTTCTGGCGTGTTTGCAATGAGCACCAGAAAGACAGTTTTATTAACTCAACTGCATTCAGTATTCAAGACTGTCAAAGATATACTTGTTTTCAGCAAACTGCATCTTTGCTTTTACAACCCGTTATGAAGCATAAAAACACTTTCGGGCTCGCTTGCAATGAAAGGCAGAAAGAGTTTTATTAGCTGAACTGCGCTCCATAAGAAAGACTGTCAGAGCACAGCTTGCTTTCAGCAGACTGCGTATTTGTTTATACTAACAATTGGAACACAGAAAAACACTTTCTGGCGTGTTTGCAATGAGCACCAGAAAGACAGTTTTATTAACTGAACCGCACTCAGTATTCAAGACTGTCAAAGAACAACTTGTTTTCAGCAAACTGCATCTTTGCTTTTACAACCCGTTATGAAGCATAAAAACACTTTCGGGCTCGCTTGCAATGAAAGGCAGAAAGAGTTTTATTAGCTGAACTGCGCTCCATAAGAAAGACTGTCAGAGCACAGCTTGCTTTCAGCAGACTGCGTATTTGTTTATACTAGCAATTGGAACACAGAAAAACACTTTCTGGCGTGTTTGCAATGAGCACCAGAAAGACAGTTTTATTAACTGAACCGCACTCAGTATTCAAGACTGTCAAAGAACAACTTGTTTTCAGCAAACTGCATCTTTGCTTTTACAACCCGTTATGAAGCATAAAAACACTTTCGGGCTCGCTTGCAATGAAAGGCAGAAAGAGTTTTATTAGCTGAACTGCACTCCATAAGAAAGACTCTCAGAGCACAGCTTGCTTTCAGCAGACTGTGTATTTGTTTATACTAGCAATTGGAACACAGAAAAACACTTTCTGGCGTGTTTGCAATGAGCACCAGAAAGACAGTTTTATTAACTGAACCGCACTCAGTATTCAGGACTGTCAAAGAACAACTTGTTTTCAGCAAACTGCATCTTTGCTTTTACAACCCGTTATGAAGCATAAAAACACTTTCGGGCTCGCTTGCAATGAAAGGCAGAAAGAGTTTTATTAGCTGAACTGCACTCCATAAGAAAGACTGTCAGAGCACAGCTTGCTTTCAGCAGACTCCGTATTTCTTTATACTAGCAATTGGAACACAGAAAAACACTTTCTGGCGTGTTTGCAATGAGCACCATAAAGACAGTTTTATTAACTGAACCGCACTCAGTATTCAAGACTGTCAAAGAACAACTTGTTTTCAGCAAACTGCATCTTTGCTTTTACAACCCGTTATGAAGCATAAAAACACTTTCGGGCTCGCTTGCAATGAAAGGCAGAAAGAGTTTTATTAGCTGAACTGCACTCCATAAGAAAGACTGTCAGAGCACAGCTTGCTTTCAGCAGACTGCTTATTTGTTTATACTAACAATTGGAACACAGAAAAACACTTTCTGGCTTGTTTGCAATGAGCACCAGAAAGACAGTTTTATTAACTGAACCGCACTCAGTATTCAAGACTGTCAAAGAACAACTTGTTTTCAGCAAACTGCATCTTTGCTTTTACAATCCGTTATGAAGCATAAAAACACTTTCGGGCTCGCTTGCAATGAAAGGCAGAAAGAGTTTTATTAGCTGAACTGCACTCCATAAGAAAGACTGTCAGAGCACAGCTTGCTTTCAGCAGACTGCGTATTTCTTTATACTAGCAATTGGAACACAGAAAAACACTTTCTGGCTTGCTTGCAATGAGCACCAGAAAGACAGTTTTATTAACTCAACTGCACTCAGTATTCAAGACTGTCAAAGATAAACTTGTTTTCAGCAAACTGCATCTTTGCTTTTACAAACCATTATGAAGCAAAAAAACACTTTCGGGCTCGCTTGCAATGAAAGGCAGAAAGAGTTTTATTAGCTGAACTGCACTCCATAAGAAAGACTGTCAGAGCACAGCTTGCTTTCAGCAGACTGCGTATTTGTTTATACTAACAATTGGAAAACAGAAAAACACTTTCTGGCGTGTTTGCAATGAGCACCAGAAAGACAGTTTTATTAACTCAACTGCATTCAGTATTCAAGACTGTCAAAGATATACTTGTTTTCAGCAAACTGCATCTTTGCTTTTACAACCCGTTATGAAGCATAAAAACACTTTCGGGCTCGCTTGCAATGAAAGGCAGAAAGAGTTTTATTAGCTGAACTGCGCTCCATAAGAAAGACTGTCAGAGCACAGCTTGCTTTCAGCAGACTGCGTATTTGTTTATACTAACAATTGGAACACAGAAAAACACTTTCTGGCGTGTTTGCAATGAGCACCAGAAAGACAGTTTTATTAACTGAACCGCACTCAGTATTCAAGACTGTCAAAGAACAACTTGTTTTCAGCAAACTGCATCTTTGCTTTTACAACCCGTTATGAAGCATAAAAACACTTTCGGGCTCGCTTGCAATGAAAGGCAGAAAGAGTTTTATTAGCTGAACTGCACTCCATAAGAAAGACTCTCAGAGCACAGCTTGCTTTCAGCAGACTGCGTATTTCTTTATACTAGCAATTGGAACACAGAAAAACACTTTCTGGCGTGTTTGCAATGAGCACCAGAAAGACAGTTTTATTAACTGAACCGCACTCAGTATTCAAGACTGTCAAAGAACAACTTGTTTTCAGCAAACTGCATCTTTGCTTTTACAACCCGTTATGAAGCATAAAAACACTTTCGGGCTCGCTTGCAATGAAAGGCAGAAAGAGTTTTATTAGCTGAACTGCGCTCCATAAGAAAGACTGTCAGAGCACAGCTTGCTTTCAGCAGACTGCTTATTTGTTTATACTAGCAATTGGAACACAGAAAAACACTTTCTGGCTTGCTTGCAATGAGCACCAGAAAGACAGTTTTATTAACTCAACTGCACTCAGTATTCAAGACTGTCAAAGATAAACTTGTTTTCAGCAAACTGCATCTTTGCTTTTACAAACCATTATGAAGCAAAAAAACACTTTCGGGCTCGCTTGCAATGAAAGGCAGAAAGAGTTTTATTAGCTGAACTGCACTCCATAAGAAAGACTGTCAGAGCACAGCTTGCTTTCAGCAGACTGCGTATTTGTTTATACTAACAATTGGAAAACAGAAAAACACTTTCTGGCGTGTTTGCAATGAGCACCAGAAAGACAGTTTTATTAACTGAACCGCACTCAGTATTCAAGACTGTCAAAGAACAACTTGTTTTCAGCAAACTGCATCTTTGCTTTTACAACCCGTTATGAAGCATAAAAACACTTTCGGGCTCGCTTGCAATGAAAGGCAGAAAGAGTTTTATTAGCTGAACTGCACTCCATAAGAAAGACTGTCAGAGCACAGCTTGCTTTCAGCAGACTGCTTATTTGTTTATACTAACAATTGGAACACAGAAAAACACTTTCTGGCTTGTTTGCAATGAGCACCAGAAAGACAGTTTTATTAACTGAACCGCACTCAGTATTCAAGACTGTCAAAGAACAACTTGTTTTCAGCAAACTGCATCTTTGCTTTTACAATCCGTTATGAAGCATAAAAACACTTTCGGGCTCGCTTGCAATGAAAGGCAGAAAGAGTTTTATTAGCTGAACTGCACTCCATAAGAAAGACTGTCAGAGCACAGCTTGCTTTCAGCAGACTGCGTATTTCTTTATACTAGCAATTGGAACACAGAAAAACACTTTCTGGCTTGCTTGCAATGAGCACCAGAAAGACAGTTTTATTAACTCAACTGCACTCAGTATTCAAGACTGTCAAAGATAAACTTGTTTTCAGCAAACTGCATCTTTGCTTTTACAAACCATTATGAAGCAAAAAAACACTTTCAGGCTCGCTTGCAATGAAAGGCAGAAAGAGTTTTATTAGCTGAACTGCACTCCATAAGAAAGACTGTCAGAGCACAGCTTGCTTTCAGCAGACTGCGTATTTGTTTATACTAACAATTGGAAAACAGAAAAACACTTTCTGGCGTGTTTGCAATGAGCACCAGAAAGACAGTTTTATTAACTGAACCGCACTCAGTATTCAAGACTGTCAAAGAACAACTTGTTTTCAGCAAACTGCATCTTTGCTTTTACAACCCGTTATGAAGCATAAAAACACTTTCGGGCTCGCTTGCAATGAAAGGCAGAAAGAGTTTTATTAGCTGAACTGCGCTCCATAAGAAAGACTGTCAGAGCACAGCTTGCTTTCAGCAGACTGCGTATTTGTTTATACTAGCAATTGGAACACAGAAAAACACTTTCTGGCGTGTTTGCAATGAGCACCAGAAAGACAGTTTTATTAACTGAACCGCACTCAGTATTCAAGACTGTCAAAGAACAACTTGTTTTCAGCAAACTGCATCTTTGCTTTTACAACCCGTTATGAAGCATAAAAACACTTTCGGGCTCGCTTGCAATGAAAGGCAGAAAGAGTTTTATTAGCTGAACTGCACTCCATAAGAAAGACTCTCAGAGCACAGCTTGCTTTCAGCAGACTGCGTATTTCTTTATACTAGCAATTGGAACACAGAAAAACACTTTCTGGCGTGTTTGCAATGAGCACCAGAAAGACAGTTTTATTAACTCAACTGCATTCAGTATTCAAGACTGTCAAAGAACAACTTGTTTTCAGCAAACTGCATCTTTGCTTTTACAACCCGTTATGAAGCATAAAAACACTTTCGGGCTCGCTTGCAATGAAAGGCAGAAAGAGTTTTATTAGCTGAACTGCGCTCCATAAGAAAGACTGTCAGAGCACAGCTTGCTTTCAGCAGACTGCGTATTTGTTTATACTAACAATTGGAACACAGAAAAACACTTTCTGGCGTGTTTGCAATGAGCACCAGAAAGACAGTTTTATTAACTGAACCGCACTCAGTATTCAAGACTGTCAAAGAACAACTTGTTTTCAGCAAACTGCATCTTTGCTTTTACAACCCGTTATGAAGCATAAAAACACTTTCGGGCTCGCTTGCAATGAAAGGCAGAAAGAGTTTTATTAGCTGAACTGCGCTCCATAAGAAAGACTGTCAGAGCACAGCTTGCTTTCAGCAGACTGCGTATTTGTTTATACTAGCAATTGTAACACAGAAAAACACTTTCTGGCGTGTTTGCAATGAGCACCAGAAAGACAGTTTTATTAACTGAACCGCACTCAGTATTCAAGACTGTCAAAGAACAACTTGTTTTCAGCAAACTGCATCTTTGCTTTTACAACCCGTTATGAAGCATAAAAACACTTTCGGGCTCGCTTGCAATGAAAGGCAGAAAGAGTTTTATTAGCTGAACTGCGCTCCATAAGAAAGACTGTCAGAGCACAGCTTGCTTTCAGCAGACTGCGTATTTGTTTATACTAACAATTGGAACACAGAAAAACACTTTCTGGCGTGTTTGCAATGAGCACCAGAAAGACAGTTTTATTAACTGAACCGCACTCAGTATTCAAGACTGTCAAAGAACAACTTGTTTTCAGCAAACTGCATCTTTGCTTTTACAACCCGTTATGAAGCATAAAAACACTTTCGGGCTCGCTTGCAATGAAAGGCAGAAAGAGTTTTATTAGCTGAACTGCGCTCCATAAGAAAGACTGTCAGAGCACAGCTTGCTTTCAGCAGACTGCGTATTTGTTTATACTAGCAATTGTAACACAGAAAAACACTTTCTGGCGTGTTTGCAATGAGCACCAGAAAGACAGTTTTATTAACTGAACCGCACTCAGTATTCAAGACTGTCAAAGAACAACTTGTTTTCAGCAAACTGCATCTTTGCTTTTACAACCCGTTATGAAGCATAAAAACACTTTCGGGCTCGCTTGCAATGAAAGGCAGAAAGAGTTTTATTAGCTGAACTGCACTCCATAAGAAAGACTCTCAGAGCACAGCTTGCTTTCAGCAGACTGCATATTTGTTTATACTAACAAGTAGAACACAGAAAAACACTTTCTGGTTTGTTTGCAATGAGCACCAGAAAGACAGTTTTATTAACTGAACCGCACTCAGTATTCAAGACTGTCAAAGAACAACTTGTTTTCAGCAAACTGCATCTTTGCTTTTACAGTCCATTATGAAGCATAAAAACACTTTCGGGCTCGCTTGCAATGAGAGGCAGAAAGAGTTTTATTAGCTGAACTGCACTCCATAAGAAAGACTGTCAGAGCACAGCTTGCTTTCAGCAGACTGCGTATTTGTTTATACTAGCAATTGGAACACAGAAAAACACTTTCTGGCGTGTTTGCAATGAGCACCAGAAAGACAGTTTTATTAACTGAACCGCACTCAGTATTCAAGACTGTCAAAAAACAACTTGTTTTCAGCAAACTGCATCTTTGCTTTTACAACCCGTTATGAAGCATAAAAACACTTTCGGGCTCGCTTGCAATGAAAGGCAGAAAGAGTTTTATTAGCTGAACTGCACTCCATAAGAAAGACTGTCAGAGCACAGCTTGCTTTCAGCAGACTGCTTATTTGTTTATACTAACAATTGGAACACAGAAAAACACTTTCTGGCTTGTTTGCAATGAGCACCAGAAAGACAGTTTTATTAACTGAACCGCACTCAGTATTCAAGACTGTCAAAGAACAACTTGTTTTCAGCAAACTGCATCTTTGCTTTTACAATCCGTTATGAAGCATAAAAACACTTTCGGGCTCGCTTGCAATGAAAGGCAGAAAGAGTTTTATTAGCTGAACTGCACTCCATAAGAAAGACTGTCAGAGCACAGCTTGCTTTCAGCAGACTGCGTATTTCTTTATACTAGCAATTGGAACACAGAAAAACACTTTCTGGCTTGCTTGCTATGAGCACCAGAAAGACAGTTTTATTAACTCAACTGCACTCAGTATTCAAGACTGTCAAAGATAAACTTGTTTTCAGCAAACTGCATCTTTGCTTTTACAAACCATTATGAAGCATAAAAACACTTTCGGGCTCGCTTGCAATAAAAGGCAGAAAGAGTTTTATTAGCTGAACTGCGCTCCATAAGAAAGACTGTCAGAGCACAGCTTGCTTTCAGCAGACTGCGTATTTGTTTATACTAACAATTGGAAAACAGAAAAACACTTTCTGGCGTGTTTGCAATGAGCACCAGAAAGACAGTTTTATTAACTCAACTGCATTCAGTATTCAAGACTGTCAAAGATATACTTGTTTTCAGCAAACTGCATCTTTGCTTTTACAACCCGTTATGAAGCATAAAAACACTTTCGGGCTCGCTTGCAATGAAAGGCAGAAAGAGTTTTATTAGCTGAACTGCGCTCCATAAGAAAGACTGTCAGAGCACAGCTTGCTTTCAGCAGACTGCGTATTTGTTTATACTAACAATTGGAACACAGAAAAACACTTTCTGGCGTGTTTGCAATGAGCACCAGAAAGACAGTTTTATTAACTGAACCGCACTCAGTATTCAAGACTGTCAAAGAACAACTTGTTTTCAGCAAACTGCATCTTTGCTTTTACAACCCGTTATGAAGCATAAAAACACTTTCGGGCTCGCTTGCAATGAAAGGCAGAAAGAGTTTTATTAGCTGAACTGCGCTCCATAAGAAAGACTGTCAGAGCACAGCTTGCTTTCAGCAGACTGCGTATTTGTTTATACTAACAATTGGAAAACAGAAAAACACTTTCTGGCGTGTTTGCAATGAGCACCAGAAAGACAGTTTTATTAACTCAACTGCATTCAGTATTCAAGACTGTCAAAGATATACTTGTTTTCAGCAAACTGCATCTTTGCTTTTACAACCCGTTATGAAGCATAAAAACACTTTCGGGCTCGCTTGCAATGAAAGGCAGAAAGAGTTTTATTAGCTGAACTGCGCTCCATAAGAAAGACTGTCAGAGCACAGCTTGCTTTCAGCAGACTGCGTATTTGTTTATACTAACAATTGGAACACAGAAAAACACTTTCTGGCGTGTTTGCAATGAGCACCAGAAAGACAGTTTTATTAACTGAACCGCACTCAGTATTCAAGACTGTCAAAGAACAACTTGTTTTCAGCAAACTGCATCTTTGCTTTTACAACCCGTTATGAAGCATAAAAACACTTTCGGGCTCGCTTGCAATGAAAGGCAGAAAGAGTTTTATTAGCTGAACTGCGCTCCATAAGAAAGACTGTCAGAGCACAGCTTGCTTTCAGCAGACTGCGTATTTGTTTATACTAACAATTGGAAAACAGAAAAACACTTTCTGGCGTGTTTGCAATGAGCACCAGAAAGACAGTTTTATTAACTCAACTGCATTCAGTATTCAAGACTGTCAAAGATATACTTGTTTTCAGCAAACTGCATCTTTGCTTTTACAACCCGTTATGAAGCATAAAAACACTTTCGGGCTCGCTTGCAATGAAAGGCAGAAAGAGTTTTATTAGCTGAACTGCGCTCCATAAGAAAGACTGTCAGAGCACAGCTTGCTTTCAGCAGACTGCGTATTTGTTTATACTAACAATTGGAACACAGAAAAACACTTTCTGGCGTGTTTGCAATGAGCACCAGAAAGACAGTTTTATTAACTGAACCGCACTCAGTATTCAAGACTGTCAAAGAACAACTTGTTTTCAGCAAACTGCATCTTTGCTTTTACAACCCGTTATGAAGCATAAAAACACTTTCGGGCTCGCTTGCAATGAAAGGCAGAAAGAGTTTTATTAGCTGAACTGCGCTCCATAAGAAAGACTGTCAGAGCACAGCTTGCTTTCAGCAGACTGCGTATTTGTTTATACTAACAATTGGAAAACAGAAAAACACTTTCTGGCGTGTTTGCAATGAGCACCAGAAAGACAGTTTTATTAACTCAACTGCATTCAGTATTCAAGACTGTCAAAGATATACTTGTTTTCAGCAAACTGCATCTTTGCTTTTACAACCCGTTATGAAGCATAAAAACACTTTCGGGCTCGCTTGCAATGAAAGGCAGAAAGAGTTTTATTAGCTGAACTGCGCTCCATAAGAAAGACTGTCAGAGCACAGCTTGCTTTCAGCAGACTGCGTATTTGTTTATACTAACAATTGGAACACAGAAAAACACTTTCTGGCGTGTTTGCAATGAGCACCAGAAAGACAGTTTTATTAACTGAACCGCACTCAGTATTCAAGACTGTCAAAGAACAACTTGTTTTCAGCAAACTGCATCTTTGCTTTTACAACCCGTTATGAAGCATAAAAACACTTTCGGGCTCGCTTGCAATGAAAGGCAGAAAGAGTTTTATTAGCTGAACTGCGCTCCATAAGAAAGACTGTCAGAGCACAGCTTGCTTTCAGCAGACTGCGTATTTGTTTATACTAACAATTGGAAAACAGAAAAACACTTTCTGGCGTGTTTGCAATGAGCACCAGAAAGACAGTTTTATTAACTCAACTGCATTCAGTATTCAAGACTGTCAAAGAACAACTTGTTTTCAGCAAACTGCATCTTTGCTTTTACAACCCGTTATGAAGCATAAAAACACTTTCGGGCTCGCTTGCAATGAAAGGCAGAAAGAGTTTTATTAGCTGAACTGCGCTCCATAAGAAAGACTGTCAGAGCACAGCTTGCTTTCAGCAGACTGCGTATTTGTTTATACTAACAATTGGAACACAGAAAAACACTTTCTGGCGTGTTTGCAATGAGCACCAGAAAGACAGTTTTATTAACTGAACCGCACTCAGTATTCAAGACTGTCAAAGAACAACTTGTTTTCAGCAAACTGCATCTTTGCTTTTACAACCCGTTATGAAGCATAAAAACACTTTCGGGCTCGCTTGCAATGAAAGGCAGAAAGAGTTTTATTAGCTGAACTGCACTCCATAAGAAAGACTCTCAGAGCACAGCTTGCTTTCAGCAGACTGCATATTTGTTTATACTAACAAGTAGAACACAGAAAAACACTTTCTGGTTTGTTTGCAATGAGCACCAGAAAGACAGTTTTATTAACTGAACCGCACTCAGTATTCAAGACTGTCAAAGAACAACTTGTTTTCAGCAAACTGCATCTTTGCTTTTACAGTCCATTATGAAGCATAAAAACACTTTCGGGCTCGCTTGCAATGAGAGGCAGAAAGAGTTTTATTAGCTGAACTGCACTCCATAAGAAAGACTGTCAGAGCACAGCTTGCTTTCAGCAGACTGCGTATTTCTTTATACTAGCAATTGGAACACAGAAAAACACTTTCTGGCGTGTTTGCAATGAGCACCAGAAAGACAGTTTTATTAACTGAACCGCACTCAGTATTCAAGACTGTCAAAGAACAACTTGTTTTCAGCAAACTGCATCTTTGCTTTTACAACCCGTTATGAAGCATAAAAACACTTTCGGGCTCACTTGCAATGAAAGGCAGAAAGAGTTTTATTAGCTGAACTGCACTCCATAAGAAAGACTGTCAGAGCACAGCTTGCTTTCAGCAGACTGCTTATTTGTTTATACTAACAATTGGAACACAGAAAAACACTTTCTGGCTTGTTTGCAATGAGCACCAGAAAGACAGTTTTATTAACTGAACCGCACTCAGTATTCAAGACTGTCAAAGAACAACTTGTTTTCAGCAAACTGCATCTTTGCTTTTACAATCCGTTATGAAGCATAAAAACACTTTCGGGCTCGCTTGCAATGAAAGGCAGAAAGAGTTTTATTAGCTGAACTGCACTCCATAAGAAAGACTGTCAGAGCACAGCTTGCTTTCAGCAGACTGCGTATTTCTTTATACTAGCAATTGGAACACAGAAAAACACTTTCTGGCTTGCTTGCAATGAGCACCAGAAAGACAGTTTTATTAACTCAACTGCATTCAGTATTCAAGACTGTCAAAGATATACTTGTTTTCAGCAAACTGCATCTTTGCTTTTACAACCCGTTATGAAGCATAAAAACACTTTCGGGCTCGCTTGCAATGAAAGGCAGAAAGAGTTTTATTAGCTGAACTGCGCTCCATAAGAAAGACTGTCAGAGCACAGCTTGCTTTCAGCAGACTGCGTATTTGTTTATACTAACAATTGGAACACAGAAAAACACTTTCTGGCGTGTTTGCAATGAGCACCAGAAAGACAGTTTTATTAACTGAACCGCACTCAGTATTCAAGACTGTCAAAGAACAACTTGTTTTCAGCAAACTGCATCTTTGCTTTTACAGTCCATTATGAAGCATAAAAACACTTTCGGGCTCGCTTGCAATGAGAGGCAGAAAGAGTTTTATTAGCTGAACTGCACTCCATAAGAAAGACTGTCAGAGCACAGCTTGCTTTCAGCAGACTGCGTATTTGTTTATACTAGCAATTGGAACACAGAAAAACACTTTCTGGCGTGTTTGCAATGAGCACCAGAAAGACAGTTTTATTAACTGAACCGCACTCAGTATTCAAGACTGTCAAAGAACAACTTGTTTTCAGCAAACTGCATCTTTGCTTTTACAATCCGTTATGAAGCATAAAAACACTTTCGGGCTCGCTTGCAATGAAAGGCAGAAAGAGTTTTATTAGCTGAACTGCACTCCATAAGAAAGACTGTCAGAGCACAGCTTGCTTTCAGCAGACTGCGTATTTCTTTATACTAGCAATTGGAACACAGAAAAACACTTTCTGGCTTGCTTGCAATGAGCACCAGAAAGACAGTTTAATTAACTCAACTGCATTCAGTATTCAAGACTGTCAAAGATATACTTGTTTTCAGCAAACTGCATCTTTGCTTTTACAACCCGTTATGAAGCATAAAAACACTTTCGGGCTCGCTTGCAATGAAAGGCAGAAAGAGTTTTATTAGCTGAACTGCGCTCCATAAGAAAGACTGTCAGAGCACAGCTTGCTTTCAGCAGACTGCGTATTTGTTTATACTAACAATTGGAACACAGAAAAACACTTTCTGGCGTGTTTGCAATGAGCACCAGAAAGACAGTTTTATTAACTGAACCGCACTCAGTATTCAAGACTGTCAAAGAACAACTTGTTTTCAGCAAACTGCATCTTTGCTTTTACAACCCGTTATGAAGCATAAAAACACTTTCGGGCTCGCTTGCAATGAAAGGCAGAAAGAGTTTTATTAGCTGAACTGCACTCCATAAGAAAGACTCTCAGAGCACAGCTTGCTTTCAGCAGACTGCATATTTGTTTATACTAACAAGTAGAACACAGAAAAACACTTTCTGGTTTGTTTGCAATGAGCACCAGAAAGACAGTTTTATTAACTGAACCGCACTCAGTATTCAAGACTGTCAAAGAACAACTTGTTTTCAGCAAACTGCATCTTTGCTTTTACAGTCCATTATGAAGCATAAAAACACTTTCGGGCTCGCTTGCAATGAGAGGCAGAAAGAGTTTTATTAGCTGAACTGCACTCCATAAGAAAGACTGTCAGAGCACAGCTTGCTTTCAGCAGACTGCGTATTTGTTTATACTAGCAATTGGAACACAGAAAAACACTTTCTGGCGTGTTTGCAATGAGCACCAGAAAGACAGTTTTATTAACTGAACCGCACTCAGTATTCAAGACTGTCAAAGAACAACTTGTTTTCAGCAAACTGCATCTTTGCTTTTACAACCCGTTATGAAGCATAAAAACACTTTCGGGCTCGCTTGCAATGAAAGGCAGAAAGAGTTTTATTAGCTGAACTGCACTCCATAAGAAAGACTGTCAGAGCACAGCTTGCTTTCAGCAGACTGCTTATTTGTTTATACTAACAATTGGAACACAGAAAAACACTTTCTGGCTTGTTTGCAATGAGCACCAGAAAGACAGTTTTATTAACTGAACCGCACTCAGTATTCAAGACTGTCAAAGAACAACTTGTTTTCAGCAAACTGCATCTTTGCTTTTACAATCCGTTATGAAGCATAAAAACACTTTCGGGCTCGCTTGCAATGAAAGGCAGAAAGAGTTTTATTAGCTGAACTGCACTCCATAAGAAAGACTGTCAGAGCACAGCTTGCTTTCAGCAGACTGCGTATTTCTTTATACTAGCAATTGGAACACAGAAAAACACTTTCTGGCTTGCTTGCTATGAGCACCAGAAAGACAGTTTTATTAACTCAACTGCACTCAGTATTCAAGACTGTCAAAGATAAACTTGTTTTCAGCAAACTGCATCTTTGCTTTTACAAACCATTATGAAGCATAAAAACACTTTCGGGCTCGCTTGCAATAAAAGGCAGAAAGAGTTTTATTAGCTGAACTGCGCTCCATAAGAAAGACTGTCAGAGCACAGCTTGCTTTCAGCAGACTGCGTATTTGTTTATACTAACAATTGGAAAACAGAAAAACACTTTCTGGCGTGTTTGCAATGAGCACCAGAAAGACAGTTTTATTAACTCAACTGCATTCAGTATTCAAGACTGTCAAAGATATACTTGTTTTCAGCAAACTGCATCTTTGCTTTTACAACCCGTTATGAAGCATAAAAACACTTTCGGGCTCGCTTGCAATGAAAGGCAGAAAGAGTTTTATTAGCTGAACTGCGCTCCATAAGAAAGACTGTCAGAGCACAGCTTGCTTTCAGCAGACTGCGTATTTGTTTATACTAACAATTGGAACACAGAAAAACACTTTCTGGCGTGTTTGCAATGAGCACCAGAAAGACAGTTTTATTAACTGAACCGCACTCAGTATTCAAGACTGTCAAAGAACAACTTGTTTTCAGCAAACTGCATCTTTGCTTTTACAACCCGTTATGAAGCATAAAAACACTTTCGGGCTCGCTTGCAATGAAAGGCAGAAAGAGTTTTATTAGCTGAACTGCGCTCCATAAGAAAGACTGTCAGAGCACAGCTTGCTTTCAGCAGACTGCGTATTTGTTTATACTAACAATTGGAAAACAGAAAAACACTTTCTGGCGTGTTTGCAATGAGCACCAGAAAGACAGTTTTATTAACTCAACTGCATTCAGTATTCAAGACTGTCAAAGATATACTTGTTTTCAGCAAACTGCATCTTTGCTTTTACAACCCGTTATGAAGCATAAAAACACTTTCGGGCTCGCTTGCAATGAAAGGCAGAAAGAGTTTTATTAGCTGAACTGCGCTCCATAAGAAAGACTGTCAGAGCACAGCTTGCTTTCAGCAGACTGCGTATTTGTTTATACTAACAATTGGAACACAGAAAAACACTTTCTGGCGTGTTTGCAATGAGCACCAGAAAGACAGTTTTATTAACTGAACCGCACTCAGTATTCAAGACTGTCAAAGAACAACTTGTTTTCAGCAAACTGCATCTTTGCTTTTACAACCCGTTATGAAGCATAAAAACACTTTCGGGCTCGCTTGCAATGAAAGGCAGAAAGAGTTTTATTAGCTGAACTGCGCTCCATAAGAAAGACTCTCAGAGCACAGCTTGCTTTCAGCAGACTGCATATTTGTTTATACTAGCAATTGTAACACAGAAAAACACTTTCTGGCGTGTTTGCAATGAGCACCAGAAAGACAGTTTTATTAACTGAACCGCACTCAGTATTCAAGACTGTCAAAGAACAACTTGTTTTCAGCAAACTGCATCTTTGCTTTTACAACCCGTTATGAAGCATAAAAACACTTTCGGGCTCGCTTGCAATGAAAGGCAGAAAGAGTTTTATTAGCTGAACTGCGCTCCATAAGAAAGACTGTCAGAGCACAGCTTGCTTTCAGCAGACTGCGTATTTGTTTATACTAGCAATTGGAACACAGAAAAACACTTTCTGGCGTGTTTGCAATGAGCACCAGAAAGACAGTTTTATTAACTGAACCGCACTCAGTATTCAAGACTGTCAAAGAACAACTTGTTTTCAGCAAACTGCATCTTTGCTTTTACAACCCGTTATGAAGCATAAAAACACTTTCGGGCTCGCTTGCAATGAAAGGCAGAAAGAGTTTTATTAGCTGAACTGCGCTGCATAAGAAAGACTCTCAGAGCACAGCTTGCTTTCAGCAGACTGCATATTTGTTTATACTAAAAAGTAGAACACAGAAAAACACTTTCTGGTTTGTTTGCAATGAGCACCAGAAAGACAGTTTTATTAACTGAACCGCACTCAGTATTCAAGACTGTCAAAGAACAACTTGTTTTCAGCAAACTGCATCTTTGCTTTTACAACCCATTATGAAGCATAAAAACACTTTCGGGCTCGCTTGCAATGAAAGGCAGAAAGAGTTTTATTAGCTGAACTGCACTCCATAAGAAAGACTATCAAAGAACAGCTTGCTTTCAGCAGACTGCGTATTTCTTTATACTAGCAATTGGAACACAGAAAAACACTTTCTGGCTTGCTTGCAATGAGCACCAGAAAGACAGTTTTATTAACTGAACCGCACTCAGTATTCAAGACTGTCAAAGAACAACTTGTTTTCAGCAAACTGCATCTTTGCTTTTACAATCCATTATGAAGCATAAAAACACTTTCGGGCTCGCTTGCAATGAAAGGCAGAAAGAGTTTTATTAGCTGAACTGCACTCCATAAGAAAGACTGTCAGAGCACAGCTTGCTTTCAGCAGACTGCGTATTTCTTTATACTAGCAATTGGAACACAGAAAAACACTTTCTGGCTTGCTTGCAATGAGCACCAGAAAGACAGTTTTATTAACTCAACTGCACTCAGTATTCAAGACTGTCAAAGATAAACTTGTTTTCAGCAAACTGCATCTTTGCTTTTACAATCCATTATGAAGCATAAAAAAAACTTTCGGGCTCGCTTGCAATGAAAGGCAGAAAGAGTTTTATTAGCTGAACTGCACTCCATAAGAAAGACTGTCAGAGCACAGCTTGCTTTCAGCAGACTCCGTATTTCTTTATACTAACAATTGGAAAACAGAAAAACACTTTCTGGCGTGTTTGCAATGAGCACCAGAAAGACAGTTTTATTAACTCAACTGCATTCAGTATTCAAGACTGTCAAAGATATACTTGTTTTCAGCAAACTGCATCTTTGCTTTTACAACCCGTTATGAAGCATAAAAACACTTTCGGGCTCGCTTGCAATGAAAGGCAGAAAGAGTTTTATTAGCTGAACTGCACTCCATAAGAAAGACTCTCAGAGCACAGCTTGCTTTCAGCAGACTGCGTATTTGTTTATACGAACAATTGGAACACAGAAAAACACTTTCTGGCTTGTTTGCAATGAGCACCAGAAAGACAGTTTTATTAACTGAACCGCACTCAGTATTCAGGACTGTCAAAGAACAACTTGTTTTCAGCAAACTGCATCTTTGCTTTTACAACCCGTTATGAAGCATAAAAACACTTTCGGGCTCGCTTGCAATGAAAGGCAGAAAGAGTTTTATTAGCTGAACTGCACTCCATAAGAAAGACTGTCAGAGCACAGCTTGCTTTCAGCAGACTGCTTATTTGTTTATACTAACAATTGGAACACAGAAAAACACTTTCTGGCTTGTTTGCAATGAGCACCAGAAAGACAGTTTTATTAACTGAACCGCACTCAGTATTCAAGACTGTCAAAGAACAACTTGTTTTCAGCAAACTGCATCTTTGCTTTTACAATCCGTTATGAAGCATAAAAACACTTTCGGGCTCGCTTGCAATGAAAGGCAGAAAGAGTTTTATTAGCTGAACTGCACTCCATAAGAAAGACTGTCAGAGCACAGCTTGCTTTCAGCAGACTGCGTATTTCTTTATACTAGCAATTGGAACACAGAAAAACACTTTCTGGCTTGCTTGCAATGAGCACCAGAAAGACAGTTTTATTAACTCAACTGCACTCAGTATTCAAGACTGTCAAAGATAAACTTGTTTTCAGCAAACTGCATCTTTGCTTTTACAAACCATTATGAAGCATAAAAACACTTTCGGGCTCGCTTGCAATGAAAGGCAGAAAGAGTTTTATTAGCTGAACTGCGCTCCATAAGAAAGACTGTCAGAGCACAGCTTGCTTTCAGCAGACTGCGTATTTGTTTATACTAACAATTGGAAAACAGAAAAACACTTTCTGGCGTGTTTGCAATGAGCACCAGAAAGACAGTTTTATTAACTCAACTGCATTCAGTATTCAAGACTGTCAAAGATATACTTGTTTTCAGCAAACTGCATCTTTGCTTTTACAACCCGTTATGAAGCATAAAAACACTTTCGGGCTCGCTTGCAATGAAAGGCAGAAAGAGTTTTATTAGCTGAACTGCGCTCCATAAGAAAGACTGTCAGAGCACAGCTTGCTTTCAGCAGACTGCGTATTTGTTTATACTAACAATTGGAACACAGAAAAACACTTTCTGGCGTGTTTGCAATGAGCACCAGAAAGACAGTTTTATTAACTGAACCGCACTCAGTATTCAAGACTGTCAAAGAACAACTTGTTTTCAGCAAACTGCATCTTTGCTTTTACAACCCGTTATGAAGCATAAAAACACTTTCGGGCTCGCTTGCAATGAAAGGCAGAAAGAGTTTTATTAGCTGAACTGCGCTCCATAAGAAAGACTGTCAGAGCACAGCTTGCTTTCAGCAGACTGCGTATTTGTTTATACTAACAATTGGAACACAGAAAAACACTTTCTGGCGTGTTTGCAATGAGCACCAGAAAGACAGTTTTATTAACTGAACCGCACTCAGTATTCAAGACTGTCAAAGAACAACTTGTTTTCAGCAAACTGCATCTTTGCTTTTACAACCCGTTATGAAGCATAAAAACACTTTCGGGCTCGCTTGCAATGAAAGGCAGAAAGAGTTTTATTAGCTGAACTGCGCTCCATAAGAAAGACTGTCAGAGCACAGCTTGCTTTCAGCAGACTGCGTATTTGTTTATACTAGCAATTGGAACACAGAAAAACACTTTCTGGCGTGTTTGCAATGAGCACCAGAAAGACAGTTTTATTAACTGAACCGCACTCAGTATTCAAGACTGTCAAAGAACAACTTGTTTTCAGCAAACTGCATCTTTGCTTTTACAACCCGTTATGAAGCATAAAAACACTTTCGGGCTCGCTTGCAATGAAAGGCAGAAAGAGTTTTATTAGCTGAACTGCGCTCCATAAGAAAGACTCTCAGAGCACAGCTTGCTTTCAGCAGACTGCGTATTTGTTTATACTAAAAAGTAGAACACAGAAAAACACTTTCTGGTTTGTTTGCAATGAGCACCAGAAAGACAGTTTTATTAACTGAACCGCACTCAGTATTCAAGACTGTCAAAGAACAACTTGTTTTCAGCAAACTGCATCTTTGCTTTTACAACCCATTATGAAGCATAAAAACACTTTCGGGCTCGCTTGCAATGAAAGGCAGAAAGAGTTTTATTAGCTGAACTGCACTCCATAAGAAAGACTATCAAAGAACAGCTTGCTTTCAGCAGACTGCGTATTTCTTTATACTAGCAATTGGAACACAGAAAAACACTTTCTGGCTTGCTTGCAATGAGCACCAGAAAGACAGTTTTATTAACTGAACCGCACTCAGTATTCAAGACTGTCAAAGAACAACTTGTTTTCAGCAAACTGCATCTTTGCTTTTACAATCCATTATGAAGCATAAAAACACTTTCGGGCTCGCTTGCAATGAAAGGCAGAAAGAGTTTTATTAGCTGAACTGCACTCCATAAGAAAGACTGTCAGAGCACAGCTTGCTTTCAGCAGACTGCGTATTTCTTTATACTAGCAATTGGAACACAGAAAAACACTTTCTGGCTTGCTTGCAATGAGCACCAGAAAGACAGTTTTATTAACTCAACTGCACTCAGTATTCAAGACTGTCAAAGATAAACTTGTTTTCAGCAAACTGCATCTTTGCTTTTACAATCCATTATGAAGCATAAAAACACTTTCGGGCTCGCTTGCAATGAAAGGCAGAAAGAGTTTTATTAGCTGAACTGCACTCCATAAGAAAGACTGTCAGAGCACAGCTTGCTTTCAGCAGACTCCGTATTTCTTTATACTAACAATTGGAAAACAGAAAAACACTTTCTGGCGTGTTTGCAATGAGCACCAGAAAGACAGTTTTATTAACTCAACTGCATTCAGTATTCAAGACTGTCAAAGATATACTTGTTTTCAGCAAACTGCATCTTTGCTTTTACAACCCGTTATGAAGCATAAAAACACTTTCGGGCTCGCTTGCAATGAAAGGCAGAAAGAGTTTTATTAGCTGAACTGCACTCCATAAGAAAGACTCTCAGAGCACAGCTTGCTTTCAGCAGACTGCGTATTTGTTTATACTAACAATTGGAACACAGAAAAACACTTTCTGGCGTGTTTGCAATGAGCACCAGAAAGACAGTTTTATTAACTGAACTGCACTCAGTATTCAAGACTGTCAAAGAACAACTTGTTTTCAGCAAACTGCATCTTTGCTTTTACAACCCGTTATGAAGCATAAAAACACTTTCGGGCTCGCTTGCAATGAAAGGCAGAAAGAGTTTTATTAGCTGAACTGCGCTCCATAAGAAAGACTGTCAGAGCACAGCTTGCTTTCAGCAGACTGCGTATTTCTTTATACTAGCAATTGGAACACAGAAAAACACTTTCTGGCTTGCTTGCAATGAGCACCAGAAAGACAGTTTTATTAACTCAACTGCACTCAGTATTCAAGACTGTCAAAGATAAACTTGTTTTCAGCAAACTGCATCTTTGCTTTTACAATCCATTATGAAGCATAAAAACACTTTCGGGCTCGCTTGCAATGAAAGGCAGAAAGAGTTTTATTAGCTGAACTGCACTCCATAAGAAAGACTGTCAGAGCACAGCTTGCTTTCAGCAGACTCCGTATTTCTTTATACTAACAATTGGAAAACAGAAAAACACTTTCTGGCGTGTTTGCAATGAGCACCAGAAAGACAGTTTTATTAACTCAACTGCATTCAGTATTCAAGACTGTCAAAGATATACTTGTTTTCAGCAAACTGCATCTTTGCTTTTACAACCCGTTATGAAGCATAAAAACACTTTCGGGCTCGCTTGCAATGAAAGGCAGAAAGAGTTTTATTAGCTGAACTGCACTCCATAAGAAAGACTCTCAGAGCACAGCTTGCTTTCAGCAGACTGCGTATTTGTTTATACTAACAATTGGAACACAGAAAAACACTTTCTGGCGTGTTTGCAATGAGCACCAGAAAGACAGTTTTATTAACTGAACTGCACTCAGTATTCAAGACTGTCAAAGAACAACTTGTTTTCAGCAAACTGCATCTTTGCTTTTACAACCCGTTATGAAGCATAAAAACACTTTCGGGCTCGCTTGCAATGAAAGGCAGAAAGAGTTTTATTAGCTGAACTGCGCTCCATAAGAAAGACTGTCAGAGCACAGCTTGCTTTCAGCAGACTGCGTATTTGTTTATACTAGCAATTGTAACACAGAAAAACACTTTCTGGCGTGTTTGCAATGAGCACCAGAAAGACAGTTTTATTAACTGAACCGCACTCAGTATTCAAGACTGTCAAAGAACAACTTGTTTTCAGCAAACTGCATCTTTGCTTTTACAACCCGTTATGAAGCATAAAAACACTTTCGGGCTCGCTTGCAATGAAAGGCAGAAAGAGTTTTATTAGCTGAACTGCGCTCCATAAGAAAGACTGTCAGAGCACAGCTTGCTTTCAGCAGACTGCGTATTTGTTTATACTAACAATTGGAACACAGAAAAACACTTTCTGGCGTGTTTGCAATGAGCACCAGAAAGACAGTTTTATTAACTGAACCGCACTCAGTATTCAAGACTGTCAAAGAACAACTTGTTTTCAGCAAACTGCATCTTTGCTTTTACAACCCGTTATGAAGCATAAAAACACTTTCGGGCTCGCTTGCAATGAAAGGCAGAAAGAGTTTTATTAGCTGAACTGCGCTCCATAAGAAAGACTGTCAGAGCACAGCTTGCTTTCAGCAGACTGCGTATTTGTTTATACTAGCAATTGGAACACAGAAAAACACTTTCTGGCGTGTTTGCAATGAGCACCAGAAAGACAGTTTTATTAACTGAACCGCACTCAGTATTCAAGACTGTCAAAGAACAACTTGTTTTCAGCAAACTGCATCTTTGCTTTTACAACCCGTTATGAAGCATAAAAACACTTTCGGGCTCGCTTGCAATGAAAGGCAGAAAGAGTTTTATTAGCTGAACTGCACTCCATAAGAAAGACTGTCAGAGCACAGCTTGCTTTCAGCAGACTCCGTATTTCTTTATACTAACAATTGGAAAACAGAAAAACACTTTCTGGCGTGTTTGCAATGAGCACCAGAAAGACAGTTTTATTAACTCAACTGCATTCAGTATTCAAGACTGTCAAAGATATACTTGTTTTCAGCAAACTGCATCTTTGCTTTTACAACCCGTTATGAAGCATAAAAACACTTTCGGGCTCGCTTGCAATGAAAGGCAGAAAGAGTTTTATTAGCTGAACTGCACTCCATAAGAAAGACTCTCAGAGCACAGCTTGCTTTCAGCAGACTGCGTATTTGTTTATACTAACAATTGGAACACAGAAAAACACTTTCTGGCGTGTTTGCAATGAGCACCAGAAAGACAGTTTTATTAACTGAACTGCACTCAGTATTCAAGACTGTCAAAGAACAACTTGTTTTCAGCAAACTGCATCTTTGCTTTTACAACCCGTTATGAAGCATAAAAACACTTTCGGGCTCGCTTGCAATGAAAGGCAGAAAGAGTTTTATTAGCTGAACTGCGCTCCATAAGAAAGACTGTCAGAGCACAGCTTGCTTTCAGCAGACTGCGTATTTGTTTATACTAGCAATTGTAACACAGAAAAACACTTTCTGGCGTGTTTGCAATGAGCACCAGAAAGACAGTTTTATTAACTGAACCGCACTCAGTATTCAAGACTGTCAAAGAACAACTTGTTTTCAGCAAACTGCATCTTTGCTTTTACAACCCGTTATGAAGCATAAAAACACTTTCGGGCTCGCTTGCAATGAAAGGCAGAAAGAGTTTTATTAGCTGAACTGCGCTCCATAAGAAAGACTGTCAGAGCACAGCTTGCTTTCAGCAGACTGCGTATTTGTTTATACTAACAATTGGAACACAGAAAAACACTTTCTGGCGTGTTTGCAATGAGCACCAGAAAGACAGTTTTATTAACTGAACCGCACTCAGTATTCAAGACTGTCAAAGAACAACTTGTTTTCAGCAAACTGCATCTTTGCTTTTACAACCCGTTATGAAGCATAAAAACACTTTCGGGCTCGCTTGCAATGAAAGGCAGAAAGAGTTTTATTAGCTGAACTGCGCTCCATAAGAAAGACTGTCAGAGCACAGCTTGCTTTCAGCAGACTGCGTATTTGTTTATACTAGCAATTGGAACACAGAAAAACACTTTCTGGCGTGTTTGCAATGAGCACCAGAAAGACAGTTTTATTAACTGAACCGCACTCAGTATTCAAGACTGTCAAAGAACAACTTGTTTTCAGCAAACTGCATCTTTGCTTTTACAACCCGTTATGAAGCATAAAAACACTTTCGGGCTCGCTTGCAATGAAAGGCAGAAAGAGTTTTATTAGCTGAACTGCGCTCCATAAGAAAGACTCTCAGAGCACAGCTTGCTTTCAGCAGACTGCATATTTGTTTATACTAAAAAGTAGAACACAGAAAAACACTTTCTGGTTTGTTTGCAATGAGCACCAGAAAGACAGTTTTATTAACTGAACCGCACTCAGTATTCAAGACTGTCAAAGAACAACTTGTTTTCAGCAAACTGCATCTTTGCTTTTACAACCCATTATGAAGCATAAAAACACTTTCGGGCTCGCTTGCAATGAAAGGCAGAAAGAGTTTTATTAGCTGAACTGCGCTCCATAAGAAAGACTCTCAGAGCACAGCTTGCTTTCAGCAGACTGCATATTTGTTTATACTAAAAAGTAGAACACAGAAAAACACTTTCTGGTTTGTTTGCAATGAGCACCAGAAAGACAGTTTTATTAACTGAACCGCACTCAGTATTCAAGACTGTCAAAGAACAACTTGTTTTCAGCAAACTGCATCTTTGCTTTTACAACCCATTATGAAGCATAAAAACACTTTCGGGCTCGCTTGCAATGAAAGGCAGAAAGAGTTTTATTAGCTGAACTGCACTCCATAAGAAAGACTATCAAAGAACAGCTTGCTTTCAGCAGACTGCGTATTTCTTTATACTAGCAATTGGAACACAGAAAAACACTTTCTGGCTTGCTTGCAATGAGCACCAGAAAGACAGTTTTATTAACTGAACCGCACTCAGTATTCAAGACTGTCAAAGAACAACTTGTTTTCAGCAAACTGCATCTTTGCTTTTACAACCCGTTATGAAGCATAAAAACACTTTCGGGCTCGCTTGCAATGAAAGGCAGAAAGAGTTTTATTAGCTGAACTGCGCTCCATAAGAAAGACTGTCAGAGCACAGCTTGCTTTCAGCAGACTGCGTATTTGTTTATACTAGCAATTGTAACACAGAAAAACACTTTCTGGCGTGTTTGCAATGAGCACCAGAAAGACAGTTTTATTAACTGAACCGCACTCAGTATTCAAGACTGTCAAAGAACAACTTGTTTTCAGCAAACTGCATCTTTGCTTTTACAACCCGTTATGAAGCATAAAAACACTTTCGGGCTCGCTTGCAATGAAAGGCAGAAAGAGTTTTATTAGCTGAACTGCGCTCCATAAGAAAGACTGTCAGAGCACAGCTTGCTTTCAGCAGACTGCGTATTTGTTTATACTAACAATTGGAACACAGAAAAACACTTTCTGGCGTGTTTGCAATGAGCACCAGAAAGACAGTTTTATTAACTGAACCGCACTCAGTATTCAAGACTGTCAAAGAACAACTTGTTTTCAGCAAACTGCATCTTTGCTTTTACAACCCGTTATGAGGCATAAAAACACTTTCGGGCTCGCTTGCAATGAAAGGCAGAAAGAGTTTTATTAGCTGAACTGCACTCCATAAGAAAGACTCTCAGAGCACAGCTTGCTTTCAGCAGACTGCATATTTGTTTATACTAACAATTAGAACACAGAAAAACACTTTCTGGTTTGTTTGCAATGAGCACCAGAAAGACAGTTTTATTAACTCAACTGCACTCAGTATTCAAGACTGTCAAAGATAAACTTGTTTTCAGCAAACTGCATCTTTGCTTTTACAACCCGTTATGAAGCATAAAAACACTTTCGGGCTCGCTTGCAATGAAAGGCAGAAAGAGTATTATTAGCTGAACTGCGCTCCATAAGAAAGACTGTCAGAGCACAGCTTGCTTTCAGCAGACTGCGTATTTGTTTATACTAACAATTGGAACACAGAAAAACACTTTCTGGCGTGTTTGCAATGAGCACCAGAAAGACAGTTTTATTAACTGAACCGCACTCAGTATTCAAGACTGTCAAAGAACAACTTGTTTTCAGCAAACTGCATCTTTGCTTTTACAACCCGTTATGAAGCATAAAAACACTTTCGGGCTCGCTTGCAATGAAAGGCAGAAAGAGTTTTATTAGCTGAACTGCGCTCCATAAGAAAGACTGTCAGAGCACCGCTTGCTTTCAGCAGACTGCGTATTTGTTTATACTAGCAATTGGAACACAGAAAAACACTTTCTGGCGTGTTTGCAATGAGCACCAGAAAGACAGTTTTATTAACTGAACCGCACTCAGTATTCAAGACTGTCAAAGAACAACTTGTTTTCAGCAAACTGCATCTTTGCTTTTACAACCCGTTATGAAGCATAAAAACACTTTCGGGCTCGCTTGCAATGAAAGGCAGAAAGAGTTTTATTAGCTGAACTGCACTCCATAAGAAAGACTGTCAGAGCACACCTTGCTTTCAGCAGACTGCATATTTGTTTATACTAACAAGTAGAACACAGAAAAACACTTTCTGGTTTGTTTGCAATGAGCACCAGAAAGACAGTTTTATTAACTGAACCGCACTCAGTATTCAAGACTGTCAAAGATAAACTTGTTTTCAGCAAACTGCATCTTTGCTTTTACAACCCGTTATGAAGCATAAAAACACTTTCGGGCTCGCTTGCAATGAAAGGCAGAAAGAGTTTTATTAGCTGAACTGCGCTCCATAAGAAAGACTGTCAGAGCACAGCTTGCTTTCAGCAGACTGCGTATTTGTTTATACTAACAATTGGAACACAGAAAAACACTTTCTGGCGTGTTTGCAATGAGCACCAGAAAGACAGTTTTATTAACTGAACCGCACTCAGTATTCAAGACTGTCAAAGAACAACTTGTTTTCAGCAAACTGCATCTTTGCTTTTACAACCCGTTATGAAGCATAAAAACACTTTCGGGCTCGCTTGCAATGAAAGGCAGAAAGAGTTTTATTAGCTGAACTGCGCTCCATAAGAAAGACTGTCAGAGCACAGCTTGCTTTCAGCAGACTGCGTATTTGTTTATACTAGCAATTGGAACACAGAAAAACACTTTCGGGCTCGCTTGCAATGAAAGGCAGAAAGAGTTTTATTAGCTGAACTGCGCTCCATAAGAAAGACTGTCAGAGCACAGCTTGCTTTCAGCAGACTGCGTATTTGTTTATACTAGCAATTGGAACACAGAAAAACACTTTCTGGCGTGTTTGCAATGAGCACCAGAAAGACAGTTTTATTAACTGAACCGCACTCAGTATTCAAGACTGTCAAAGAACAACTTGTTTTCAGCAAACTGCATCTTTGCTTTTACAACCCGTTATGAAGCATAAAAACACTTTCGGGCTCGCTTGCAATGAAAGGCAGAAAGAGTTTTATTAGCTGAACTGCACTCCATAAGAAAGACTGTCAGAGCACACCTTGCTTTCAGCAGACTGCATATTTGTTTATACTAACAAGTAGAACACAGAAAAACACTTTCTGGTTTGTTTGCAATGAGCACCAGAAAGACAGTTTTATTAACTGAACCGCACTCAGTATTCAAGACTGTCAAAGATAAACTTGTTTTCAGCAAACTGCATCTTTGCTTTTACAACCCGTTATGAAGCATAAAAACACTTTCGGGCTCGCTTGCAATGAAAGGCAGAAAGAGTTTTATTAGCTGAACTGCGCTCCATAAGAAAGACTGTCAGAGCACAGCTTGCTTTCAGCAGACTGCGTATTTGTTTATACTAACAATTGGAACACAGAAAAACACTTTCTGGCGTGTTTGCAATGAGCACCAGAAAGACAGTTTTATTAACTGAACCGCACTCAGTATTCAAGACTGTCAAAGAACAACTTGTTTTCAGCAAACTGCATCTTTGCTTTTACAACCCGTTATGAAGCATAAAAACACTTTCGGGCTCGCTTGCAATGAAAGGCAGAAAGAGTTTTATTAGCTGAACTGCGCTCCATAAGAAAGACTGTCAGAGCACAGCTTGCTTTCAGCAGACTGCGTATTTGTTTATACTAACAATTAGAACACAGAAAAACACTTTCTGGTTTGTTTGCAATGAGCACCAGAAAGACAGTTTTATTAACTCAACTGCACTCAGTATTCAAGACTGTCAAAGAACAACTTGTTTTCAGCAAACTGCATCTTTGCTTTTACAACCCGTTATGAAGCATAAAAACACTTTCGGGCTCGCTTGCAATGAAAGGCAGAAAGAGTTTTATTAGCTGAACTGCGCTCCATAAGAAAGACTGTCAGAGCACAGCTTGCTTTCAGCAGACTGCGTATTTGTTTATACTAACAATTGGAACACAGAAAAACACTTTCTGGCGTGTTTGCAATGAGCACCAGAAAGACAGTTTTATTAACTGAACCGCACTCAGTATTCAAGACTGTCAAAGAACAACTTGTTTTCAGCAAACTGCATCTTTGCTTTTACAACCCGTTATGAAGCATAAAAACACTTTCGGGCTCGCTTGCAATGAAAGGCAGAAAGAGTTTTATTAGCTGAACTGCGCTCCATAAGAAAGACTGTCAGAGCACAGCTTGCTTTCAGCAGACTGCGTATTTGTTTATACTAGCAATTGGAACACAGAAAAACACTTTCTGGCGTGTTTGCAATGAGCACCAGAAAGACAGTTTTATTAACTGAACCGCACTCAGTATTCAAGACTGTCAAAGAACAACTTGTTTTCAGCAAACTGCATCTTTGCTTTTACAACCCGTTATGAAGCATAAAAACACTTTCGGGCTCGCTTGCAATGAAAGGCAGAAAGAGTATTATTAGCTGAACTGCGCTCCATAAGAAAGACTGTCAGAGCACAGCTTGCTTTCAGCAGACTGCGTATTTGTTTATACTAACAATTGGAACACAGAAAAACACTTTCTGGCGTGTTTGCAATGAGCACCAGAAAGACAGTTTTATTAACTGAACCGCACTCAGTATTCAAGACTGTCAAAGAACAACTTGTTTTCAGCAAACTGCATCTTTGCTTTTACAACCCGTTATGAAGCATAAAAACACTTTCGGGCTCGCTTGCAATGAAAGGCAGAAAGAGTTTTATTAGCTGAACTGCGCTCCATAAGAAAGACTGTCAGAGCACCGCTTGCTTTCAGCAGACTGCGTATTTGTTTATACTAGCAATTGGAACACAGAAAAACACTTTCTGGCGTGTTTGCAATGAGCACCAGAAAGACAGTTTTATTAACTGAACCGCACTCAGTATTCAAGACTGTCAAAGAACAACTTGTTTTCAGCAAACTGCATCTTTGCTTTTACAACCCGTTATGAAGCATAAGAACACTTTCGGGCTCGCTTGCAATGAAAGGCAGAAAGAGTTTTATTAGCTGAACTGCACTCCATAAGAAAGACTCTCAGAGCACAGCTTGCTTTCAGCAGACTGCATATTTGTTTATACTAACAAGTAGAACACAGAAAAACACTTTCTGGTTTGTTTGCAATGAGCACCAGAAAGACAGTTTTATTAACTGAACCGCACTCAGTATTCAAGACTGTCAAAGAACAACTTGTTTTCAGCAAACTGCATCTTTGCTTTTACAGTCCATTATGAAGCATAAAAACACTTTCGGGCTCGCTTGCAATGAGAGGCAGAAAGAGTTTTATTAGCTGAACTGCACTCCATAAGAAAGACTCTCAGAGCACAGCTTGCTTTCAGCAGACTGCATATTTGTTTATACTAACAATTAGAACACAGAAAAACACTTTCTGGTTTGTTTGCAATGAGCACCAGAAAGACAGTTTTATTAACTCAACTGCACTCAGTATTCAAGACTGTCAAAGAACAACTTGTTTTCAGCAAACTGCATCTTTGCTTTTACAACCCGTTATGAAGCATAAAAACACTTTCGGGCTCGCTTGCAATGAAAGGCAGAAAGAGTTTTATTAGCTGAACTGCACTCCATAAGAAAGACTCTCAGAGCACAGCTTGCTTTCAGCAGACTGCATATTTGTTTATACTAACAATTAGAACACAGAAAAACACTTTCTGGTTTGTTTGCAATGAGCACCAGAAAGACAGTTTTATTAACTGAACCGCACTCAGTATTCAAGACTGTCAAAAACAACTTGTTTTCAGCAAACTGCATCTTTGCTTTTACAACCCGTTATGAAGCATAAAAACACTTTCGGGCTCGCTTGCAATGAAAGGCAGAAAGAGTTTTATTAGCTGAACTGCACTCCATAAGAAAGACTCTCAGAGCACAGCTTGCTTTCAGCAGACTGCATATTTGTTTATACTAACAATTAGAACACAGAAAAACACTTTCTGGTTTGTTTGCAATGAGCACCAGAAAGACAGTTTTATTAACTCAACTGCACTCAGTATTCAAGACTGTCAAAGATAAACTTGTTTTCAGCAAACTGCATCTTTGCTTTTACAACCCGTTATGAAGCATAAAAACACTTTCGGGCTCGCTTGCAATGAAAGGCAGAAAGAGTTTTATTAGCTGAACTGCACTCCATAAGAAAGACTCTCAGAGCACAGCTTGCTTTCAGCAGACTGCATATTTGTTTATACTAACAAGTAGAACACAGAAAAACACTTTCTGGTTTGTTTGCAATGAGCACCAGAAAGACAGTTTGATTAACTGAACCGCACTCAGTATTCAAGACTGTCAAAGAACAACTTGTTTTCAGCAAACTGCATCTTTGCTTTTACAGTCCATTATGAAGCATAAAAACACTTTCGGGCTCGCTTGCAATGAGAAGCAGAAAGAGTTTTATTAGCTGAACTGCACTCCATAAGAAAGACTGTCAGAGCACAGCTTGCTTTCAGCAGACTGCATATTTGTTTATACTAACAATTAGAACACAGAAAAACACTTTCTGGTTTGTTTGCAATGAGCACCAGAAAGACAGTTTTATTAACTCAACTGCACTCAGTATTCAAGACTGTCAAAGATAAACTTGTTTTCAGCAAACTGCATCTTTGCTTTTACAACCCGTTATGAAGCATAAAAACACTTTCGGGCTCGCTTGCAATGAAAGGCAGAAAGAGTTTTATTAGCTGAACTGCGCTCCATAAGAAAGACTCTCAGAGCACAGCTTGCTTTCAGCAGACTGCATATTTGTTTATACTAAAAAGTAGAACACAGAAAAACACTTTCTGGTTTGTTTGCAATGAGCACCAGAAAGACAGTTTTATTAACTGAACCGCACTCAGTATTCAAGACTGTCAAAGAACAACTTGTTTTCAGCAAACTGCATCTTTGCTTTTACAACCCATTATGAAGCATAAAAACACTTTCGGGCTCGCTTGCAATGAAAGGCAGAAAGAGTTTTATTAGCTGAACTGCGCTCCATAAGAAAGACTCTCAGAGCACAGCTTGCTTTCAGCAGACTGCATATTTGTTTATACTAAAAAGTAGAACACAGAAAAACACTTTCTGGTTTGTTTGCAATGAGCACCAGAAAGACAGTTTTATTAACTGAACCGCACTCAGTATTCAAGACTGTCAAAGAACAACTTGTTTTCAGCAAACTGCATCTTTGCTTTTACAACCCATTATGAAGCATAAAAACACTTTCGGGCTCGCTTGCAATGAAAGGCAGAAAGAGTTTTATTAGCTGAACTGCACTCCATAAGAAAGACTATCAAAGAACAGCTTGCTTTCAGCAGACTGCGTATTTCTTTATACTAGCAATTGGAACACAGAAAAACACTTTCTGGCTTGCTTGCAATGAGCACCAGAAAGACAGTTTTATTAACTGAACCGCACTCAGTATTCAAGACTGTCAAAGAACAACTTGTTTTCAGCAAACTGCATCTTTGCTTTTACAACCCGTTATGAAGCATAAAAACACTTTCGGGCTCGCTTGCAATGAAAGGCAGAAAGAGTTTTATTAGCTGAACTGCGCTCCATAAGAAAGACTGTCAGAGCACAGCTTGCTTTCAGCAGACTGCGTATTTGTTTATACTAGCAATTGTAACACAGAAAAACACTTTCTGGCGTGTTTGCAATGAGCACCAGAAAGACAGTTTTATTAACTGAACCGCACTCAGTATTCAAGACTGTCAAAGAACAACTTGTTTTCAGCAAACTGCATCTTTGCTTTTACAACCCGTTATGAAGCATAAAAACACTTTCGGGCTCGCTTGCAATGAAAGGCAGAAAGAGTTTTATTAGCTGAACTGCGCTCCATAAGAAAGACTGTCAGAGCACAGCTTGCTTTCAGCAGACTGCGTATTTGTTTATACTAACAATTGGAACACAGAAAAACACTTTCTGGCGTGTTTGCAATGAGCACCAGAAAGACAGTTTTATTAACTGAACCGCACTCAGTATTCAAGACTGTCAAAGAACAACTTGTTTTCAGCAAACTGCATCTTTGCTTTTACAACCCGTTATGAGGCATAAAAACACTTTCGGGCTCGCTTGCAATGAAAGGCAGAAAGAGTTTTATTAGCTGAACTGCACTCCATAAGAAAGACTCTCAGAGCACAGCTTGCTTTCAGCAGACTGCATATTTGTTTATACTAACAATTAGAACACAGAAAAACACTTTCTGGTTTGTTTGCAATGAGCACCAGAAAGACAGTTTTATTAACTCAACTGCACTCAGTATTCAAGACTGTCAAAGATAAACTTGTTTTCAGCAAACTGCATCTTTGCTTTTACAACCCGTTATGAAGCATAAAAACACTTTCGGGCTCGCTTGCAATGAAAGGCAGAAAGAGTATTATTAGCTGAACTGCGCTCCATAAGAAAGACTGTCAGAGCACAGCTTGCTTTCAGCAGACTGCGTATTTGTTTATACTAACAATTGGAACACAGAAAAACACTTTCTGGCGTGTTTGCAATGAGCACCAGAAAGACAGTTTTATTAACTGAACCGCACTCAGTATTCAAGACTGTCAAAGAACAACTTGTTTTCAGCAAACTGCATCTTTGCTTTTACAACCCGTTATGAAGCATAAAAACACTTTCGGGCTCGCTTGCAATGAAAGGCAGAAAGAGTTTTATTAGCTGAACTGCGCTCCATAAGAAAGACTGTCAGAGCACCGCTTGCTTTCAGCAGACTGCGTATTTGTTTATACTAGCAATTGGAACACAGAAAAACACTTTCTGGCGTGTTTGCAATGAGCACCAGAAAGACAGTTTTATTAACTGAACCGCACTCAGTATTCAAGACTGTCAAAGAACAACTTGTTTTCAGCAAACTGCATCTTTGCTTTTACAACCCGTTATGAAGCATAAAAACACTTTCGGGCTCGCTTGCAATGAAAGGCAGAAAGAGTTTTATTAGCTGAACTGCGCTCCATAAGAAAGACTGTCAGAGCACAGTTTGCTTTCAGCAGACTGCGTATTTGTTTATACTAGCAATTGGAACACAGAAAAACACTTTCTGGCGTGTTTGCAATGAGCACCAGAAAGACAGTTTTATTAACTGAACCGCACTCAGTATTCAAGACTGTCAAAGAACAACTTGTTTTCAGCAAACTGCATCTTTGCTTTTACAACCCGTTATGAAGCATAAAAACACTTTCGGGCTCGCTTGCAATGAAAGGCAGAAAGAGTTTTATTAGCTGAACTGCACTCCATAAGAAAGACTGTCAGAGCACACCTTGCTTTCAGCAGACTGCATATTTGTTTATACTAACAAGTAGAACACAGAAAAACACTTTCTGGTTTGTTTGCAATGAGCACCAGAAAGACAGTTTTATTAACTGAACCGCACTCAGTATTCAAGACTGTCAAAGATAAACTTGTTTTCAGCAAACTGCATCTTTGCTTTTACAACCCGTTATGAAGCATAAAAACACTTTCGGGCTCGCTTGCAATGAAAGGCAGAAAGAGTTTTATTAGCTGAACTGCGCTCCATAAGAAAGACTGTCAGAGCACAGCTTGCTTTCAGCAGACTGCGTATTTGTTTATACTAACAATTGGAACACAGAAAAACACTTTCTGGCGTGTTTGCAATGAGCACCAGAAAGACAGTTTTATTAACTGAACCGCACTCAGTATTCAAGACTGTCAAAGAACAACTTGTTTTCAGCAAACTGCATCTTTGCTTTTACAACCCGTTATGAAGCATAAAAACACTTTCGGGCTCGCTTGCAATGAAAGGCAGAAAGAGTTTTATTAGCTGAACTGCGCTCCATAAGAAAGACTGTCAGAGCACAGCTTGCTTTCAGCAGACTGCGTATTTGTTTATACTAGCAATTGGAACACAGAAAAACACTTTCGGGCTCGCTTGCAATGAAAGGCAGAAAGAGTTTTATTAGCTGAACTGCGCTCCATAAGAAAGACTGTCAGAGCACAGCTTGCTTTCAGCAGACTGCGTATTTGTTTATACTAGCAATTGGAACACAGAAAAACACTTTCTGGCGTGTTTGCAATGAGCACCAGAAAGACAGTTTTATTAACTGAACCGCACTCAGTATTCAAGACTGTCAAAGAACAACTTGTTTTCAGCAAACTGCATCTTTGCTTTTACAACCCGTTATGAAGCATAAAAACACTTTCGGGCTCGCTTGCAATGAAAGGCAGAAAGAGTTTTATTAGCTGAACTGCACTCCATAAGAAAGACTGTCAGAGCACACCTTGCTTTCAGCAGACTGCATATTTGTTTATACTAACAAGTAGAACACAGAAAAACACTTTCTGGTTTGTTTGCAATGAGCACCAGAAAGACAGTTTTATTAACTGAACCGCACTCAGTATTCAAGACTGTCAAAGATAAACTTGTTTTCAGCAAACTGCATCTTTGCTTTTACAACCCGTTATGAAGCATAAAAACACTTTCGGGCTCGCTTGCAATGAAAGGCAGAAAGAGTTTTATTAGCTGAACTGCGCTCCATAAGAAAGACTGTCAGAGCACAGCTTGCTTTCAGCAGACTGCGTATTTGTTTATACTAACAATTGGAACACAGAAAAACACTTTCTGGCGTGTTTGCAATGAGCACCAGAAAGACAGTTTTATTAACTGAACCGCACTCAGTATTCAAGACTGTCAAAGAACAACTTGTTTTCAGCAAACTGCATCTTTGCTTTTACAACCCGTTATGAAGCATAAAAACACTTTCGGGCTCGCTTGCAATGAAAGGCAGAAAGAGTTTTATTAGCTGAACTGCGCTCCATAAGAAAGACTGTCAGAGCACAGCTTGCTTTCAGCAGACTGCGTATTTGTTTATACTAACAATTAGAACACAGAAAAACACTTTCTGGTTTGTTTGCAATGAGCACCAGAAAGACAGTTTTATTAACTCAACTGCACTCAGTATTCAAGACTGTCAAAGAACAACTTGTTTTCAGCAAACTGCATCTTTGCTTTTACAACCCGTTATGAAGCATAAAAACACTTTCGGGCTCGCTTGCAATGAAAGGCAGAAAGAGTTTTATTAGCTGAACTGCGCTCCATAAGAAAGACTGTCAGAGCACAGCTTGCTTTCAGCAGACTGCGTATTTGTTTATACTAACAATTGGAACACAGAAAAACACTTTCTGGCGTGTTTGCAATGAGCACCAGAAAGACAGTTTTATTAACTGAACCGCACTCAGTATTCAAGACTGTCAAAGAACAACTTGTTTTCAGCAAACTGCATCTTTGCTTTTACAACCCGTTATGAAGCATAAAAACACTTTCGGGCTCGCTTGCAATGAAAGGCAGAAAGAGTTTTATTAGCTGAACTGCGCTCCATAAGAAAGACTGTCAGAGCACAGCTTGCTTTCAGCAGACTGCGTATTTGTTTATACTAGCAATTGGAACACAGAAAAACACTTTCTGGCGTGTTTGCAATGAGCACCAGAAAGACAGTTTTATTAACTGAACCGCACTCAGTATTCAAGACTGTCAAAGAACAACTTGTTTTCAGCAAACTGCATCTTTGCTTTTACAACCCGTTATGAAGCATAAAAACACTTTCGGGCTCGCTTGCAATGAAAGGCAGAAAGAGTATTATTAGCTGAACTGCGCTCCATAAGAAAGACTGTCAGAGCACAGCTTGCTTTCAGCAGACTGCGTATTTGTTTATACTAACAATTGGAACACAGAAAAACACTTTCTGGCGTGTTTGCAATGAGCACCAGAAAGACAGTTTTATTAACTGAACCGCACTCAGTATTCAAGACTGTCAAAGAACAACTTGTTTTCAGCAAACTGCATCTTTGCTTTTACAACCCGTTATGAAGCATAAAAACACTTTCGGGCTCGCTTGCAATGAAAGGCAGAAAGAGTTTTATTAGCTGAACTGCGCTCCATAAGAAAGACTGTCAGAGCACCGCTTGCTTTCAGCAGACTGCGTATTTGTTTATACTAGCAATTGGAACACAGAAAAACACTTTCTGGCGTGTTTGCAATGAGCACCAGAAAGACAGTTTTATTAACTGAACCGCACTCAGTATTCAAGACTGTCAAAGAACAACTTGTTTTCAGCAAACTGCATCTTTGCTTTTACAACCCGTTATGAAGCATAAGAACACTTTCGGGCTCGCTTGCAATGAAAGGCAGAAAGAGTTTTATTAGCTGAACTGCACTCCATAAGAAAGACTCTCAGAGCACAGCTTGCTTTCAGCAGACTGCATATTTGTTTATACTAACAAGTAGAACACAGAAAAACACTTTCTGGTTTGTTTGCAATGAGCACCAGAAAGACAGTTTTATTAACTGAACCGCACTCAGTATTCAAGACTGTCAAAGAACAACTTGTTTTCAGCAAACTGCATCTTTGCTTTTACAGTCCATTATGAAGCATAAAAACACTTTCGGGCTCGCTTGCAATGAGAGGCAGAAAGAGTTTTATTAGCTGAACTGCACTCCATAAGAAAGACTCTCAGAGCACAGCTTGCTTTCAGCAGACTGCATATTTGTTTATACTAACAATTAGAACACAGAAAAACACTTTCTGGTTTGTTTGCAATGAGCACCAGAAAGACAGTTTTATTAACTCAACTGCACTCAGTATTCAAGACTGTCAAAGAACAACTTGTTTTCAGCAAACTGCATCTTTGCTTTTACAACCCGTTATGAAGCATAAAAACACTTTCGGGCTCGCTTGCAATGAAAGGCAGAAAGAGTTTTATTAGCTGAACTGCACTCCATAAGAAAGACTCTCAGAGCACAGCTTGCTTTCAGCAGACTGCATATTTGTTTATACTAACAATTAGAACACAGAAAAACACTTTCTGGTTTGTTTGCAATGAGCACCAGAAAGACAGTTTTATTAACTGAACCGCACTCAGTATTCAAGACTGTCAAAAACAACTTGTTTTCAGCAAACTGCATCTTTGCTTTTACAACCCGTTATGAAGCATAAAAACACTTTCGGGCTCGCTTGCAATGAAAGGCAGAAAGAGTTTTATTAGCTGAACTGCACTCCATAAGAAAGACTCTCAGAGCACAGCTTGCTTTCAGCAGACTGCATATTTGTTTATACTAACAATTAGAACACAGAAAAACACTTTCTGGTTTGTTTGCAATGAGCACCAGAAAGACAGTTTGATTAACTCAACTGCACTCAGTATTCAAGACTGTCAAAGATAAACTTGTTTTCAGCAAACTGCATCTTTGCTTTTACAACCCGTTATGAAGCATAAAAACACTTTCGGGCTCGCTTGCAATGAAAGGCAGAAAGAGTTTTATTAGCTGAACTGCACTCCATAAGAAAGACTGTCAGAGCACAGCTTGCTTTCAGCAGACTGCATATTTGTTTATACTAACAAGTAGAACACAGAAAAACACTTTCTGGTTTGTTTGCAATGAGCACCAGAAAGACAGTTTGATTAACTGAACCGCACTCAGTATTCAAGACTGTCAAAGAACAACTTGTTTTCAGCAAACTGCATCTTTGCTTTTACAGTCCATTATGAAGCATAAAAACACTTTCGGGCTCGCTTGCAATGAGAAGCAGAAAGAGTTTTATTAGCTGAACTGCACTCCATAAGAAAGACTGTCAGAGCACAGCTTGCTTTCAGCAGACTGCATATTTGTTTATACTAACAATTAGAACACAGAAAAACACTTTCTGGTTTGTTTGCAATGAGCACCAGAAAGACAGTTTTATTAACTCAACTGCACTCAGTATTCAAGACTGTCAAAGATAAACTTGTTTTCAGCAAACTGCATCTTTGCTTTTACAACCCGTTATGAAGCATAAAAACACTTTCGGGCTCGCTTGCAATGAAAGGCAGAAAGAGTTTTATTAGCTGAACTGCGCTCCATAAGAAAGACTGTCAGAGCACAGCTTGCTTTCAGCAGACTGCGTATTTGTTTATACTAACAATTGGAACACAGAAAAACACTTTCTGGCGTGTTTGCAATGAGCACCAGAAAGACAGTTTTATTAACTGAACCGCACTCAGTATTCAAGACTGTCAAAGAACAACTTGTTTTCAGCAAACTGCATCTTTGCTTTTACAACCCGTTATGAAGCATAAAAACACTTTCGGGCTCGCTTGCAATGAAAGGCAGAAAGAGTTTTATTAGCTGAACTGCGCTCCATAAGAAAGACTGTCAGAGCACAGCTTGCTTTCAGCAGACTGCGTATTTGTTTATACTAGCAATTGGAACACAGAAAAACACTTTCTGGCGTGTTTGCAATGAGCACCAGAAAGACAGTTTTATTAACTGAACCGCACTCAGTATTCAAGACTGTCAAAGAACAACTTGTTTTCAGCAAACTGCATCTTTGCTTTTACAACCCGTTATGAAGCATAAAAACACTTTCGGGCTCGCTTGCAATGAAAGGCAGAAAGAGTTTTATTAGCTGAACTGCACTCCATAAGAAAGACTCTCAGAGCACAGCTTGCTTTCAGCAGACTGCATATTTGTTTATACTAACAATTAGAACACAGAAAAACACTTTCTGGCGTGTTTGCAATGAGCACCAGAAAGACAGTTTTATTAACTGAACCGCACTCAGTATTCAAGACTGTCAAAGAACAACTTGTTTTCAGCAAACTGCATCTTTGCTTTTACAACCCGTTATGAAGCATAAAAACACTTTCGGGCTCGCTTGCAATGAAAGGCAGAAAGAGTTTTATTAGCTGAACTGCGCTCCATAAGAAAGACTGTCAGAGCACAGCTTGCTTTCAGCAGACTGCATATTTGTTTATACTAACAATTGGAACACAGAAAAACACTTTCTGGCGTGTTTGCAATGAGCACCAGAAAGACAGTTTTATTAACTCAACTGCACTCAGTATTCAAGACTGTCAAAGAACAACTTGTTTTCAGCAAACTGCATCTTTGCTTTTACAACCCGTTATGAAGCATAAAAACACTTTCGGGCTCGCTTGCAATGAAAGGCAGAAAGAGTTTTATTAGCTGAACTGCACTCCATAAGAAAGACTCTCAGAGCACAGCTTGCTTTCAGCAGACTGCATATTTGTTTATACTAACAAGTAGAACACAGAAAAACACTTTCTGGTTTGTTTGCAATGAGCACCAGAAAGACAGTTTTATTAACTGAACCGCACTCAGTATTCAAGACTGTCAAAGAACAACTTGTTTTCAGCAAACTGCATCTTTGCTTTTACAGTCCATTATGAAGCATAAAAACACTTTCGGGCTCGCTTGCAATGAGAGGCAGAAAGAGTTTTATTAGCTGAACTGCACTCCATAAGAAAGACTGTCAGAGCACAGCTTGCTTTCAGCAGACTGCGTATTTCTTTATTCTAGCAATTGGAACACAGAAAAACACTTTCTGGCGTGTTTGCAATGAGCACCAGAAAGACAGTTTTATTAACTGAACCGCACTCAGTATTCAAGACTGTCAAAGAACAACTTGTTTTCAGCAAACTGCATCTTTGCTTTTACAACCCGTTATGAAGCATAAAAACACTTTCGGGCTCGCTTGCAATGAAAGGCAGAAAGAGTTTTATTAGCTGAACTGCACTCCATAAGAAAGACTCTCAGAGCACAGCTTGCTTTCAGCAGACTGCATATTTGTTTATACTAACAATTAGAACACAGAAAAACACTTTCTGGTTTGTTTGCAATGAGCACCAGAAAGACAGTTTTATTAACTGAACCGCACTCAGTATTCAAGACTGTCAAAAACAACTTGTTTTCAGCAAACTGCATCTTTGCTTTTACAACCCGTTATGAAGCATAAAAACACTTTCGGGCTCGCTTGCAATGAAAGGCAGAAAGAGTTTTATTAGCTGAACTGCACTCCATAAGAAAGACTCTCAGAGCACAGCTTGCTTTCAGCAGACTGCATATTTGTTTATACTAACAATTAGAACACAGAAAAACACTTTCTGGTTTGTTTGCAATGAGCACCAGAAAGACAGTTTTATTAACTCAACTGCACTCAGTATTCAAGACTGTCAAAGATAAACTTGTTTTCAGCAAACTGCATCTTTGCTTTTACAACCCGTTATGAAGCATAAAAACACTTTCGGGCTCGCTTGCAATGAAAGGCAGAAAGAGTTTTATTAGCTGAACTGCACTCCATAAGAAAGACTCTCAGAGCACAGCTTGCTTTCAGCAGACTGCATATTTGTTTATACTAACAAGTAGAACACAGAAAAACACTTTCTGGTTTGTTTGCAATGAGCACCAGAAAGACAGTTTTATTAACTGAACCGCACTCAGTATTCAAGACTGTCAAAGAACAACTTGTTTTCAGCAAACAGCATCTTTGCTTTTACAGTCCATTATGAAGCATAAAAACACTTTCGGGCTCGCTTGCAATGAGAGGCAGAAAGAGTTTTATTAGCTGAACTGCACTCCATAAGTAAGACTGTCAGAGCACAGCTTGCTTTCAGCAGACTGCGTATTTCTTTATACTAGCAATTGGAACACAGAAAAACACTTTCTGGCGTGTTTGCAATGAGCACCAGAAAGACAGTTTTATTAACTGAACCGCACTCAGTATTCAAGACTGTCAAAGAACAACTTGTTTTCAGCAAACTGCATCTTTGCTTTTACAACCCGTTATGAAGCATAAAAACACTTTCGGGCTCGCTTGCAATGAAAGGCAGAAAGAGTTTTATTAGCTGAACTGCGCTCCATAAGAAAGACTGTCAGAGCACAGCTTGCTTTCAGCAGACTGCGTATTTGTTTATACTAGCAATTGGAACACAGAAAAACACTTTCTGGCGTGTTTGCAATGAGCACCAGAAAGACAGTTTTATTAACTGAACTGCACTCAGTATTCAAGACTGTCAAAGAACAACTTGTTTTCAGCAAACTGCATCTTTGCTTTTGCAATCTATTACGAAGCATAAAAACACTTTCGGGCTTGCTTGCAATGAGCACCAGAAAGACAGTTTTATTAACTGAACTGCACTCAGTATTCAAGACTGTCAAAGAACAACTTGTTTTCAGCAAACTGCATCTTTGCTTTTACAACCCGTTATGAAGCATAAAAACACTTTCGGGCTCGCTTGCAATGAAAGGCAGAAAGAGTTTTATTAGCTGAACTGCACTCCATAAGAAAGACTCTCAGAGCACAGCTTGCTTTCAGCAGACTGCATATTTGTTTATACTAACAATTAGAACACAGAAAAACACTTTCTGGTTTGTTTGCAATGAGCACCAGAAAGACAGTTTTATTAACTGAACCGCACTCAGTATTCAAGACTGTCAAAAACAACTTGTTTTCAGCAAACTGCATCTTTGCTTTTACAACCCGTTATGAAGCATAAAAACACTTTCGGGCTCGCTTGCAATGAAAGGCAGAAAGAGTTTTATTAGCTGAACTGCACTCCATAAGAAAGACTCTCAGAGCACAGCTTGCTTTCAGCAGACTGCATATTTGTTTATACTAACAAGTAGAACACAGAAAAACACTTTCTGGTTTGTTTGCAATGAGCACCAGAAAGACAGTTTTATTAACTCAACTGCACTCAGTATTCAAGACTGTCAAAGATAAACTTGTTTTCAGCAAACTGCATCTTTGCTTTTACAACCCGTTATGAAGCATAAAAACACTTTCGGGCTCGCTTGCAATGAAAGGCAGAAAGAGTTTTATTAGCTGAACTGCACTCCATAAGAAAGACTCTCAGAGCACAGCTTGCTTTCAGCAGACTGCATATTTGTTTATAGTAACAATTAGAACACAGAAAAACACTTTCTGGTTTGTTTGCAATGAGCACCAGAAAGACAGTTTTATTAACTCAACTGCACTCAGTATTCAAGACTGTCAAAGATAAACTTGTTTTCAGCAAACTGCATCTTTGCTTTTACAACATGTTATGAAGCATAAAAACACTTTCGGGCTCGCTTGCAATGAAAGGCAGAAAGAGTTTTATTAGCTGAACTGCGCTCCATAAGAAAGACTGTCAGAGCACAGCTTGCTTTCAGCAGACTCCGTATTTCTTTATACTAGCAATTGGAACACAGAAAAACACTTTCTGGCGTGTTTGCAATGAGCACCAGAAAGACAGTTTTATTAACTGAACCGCACTCAGTATTCAAGACTGTCAAAGAACAACTTGTTTTCAGCAAACTGCATCTTTGCTTTTACAACCCGTTATGAAGCATAAAAACACTTTCGGGCTCGCTTGCAATGAAAGGCAGAAAGAGTTTTATTAGCTGAACTGCGCTCCATAAGAAAGACTGTCAGAGCACAGCTTGCTCTCAGCAGACTGCTTATTTGTTTATACTAACAATTGGAACACAGAAAAACACTTTCTGGCTTGTTTGCAATGAGCACCAGAAAGACAGTTTTATTAACTGAACCGCACTCAGTATTCAAGACTGTCAAAGAACAACTTGTTTTCAGCAAACTGCATCTTTGCTTTTACAACCCATTATGAAGCATAAAAACACTTTCGGGCTCGCTTGCAATGAAAGGCAGAAAGAGTTTTATTAGCTGAACTGCGCTCCATAAGAAAGACTGTCAGAGCACAGCTTGCTTTCAGCAGACTCCGTATTTCTTTATACTAGCAATTGGAACACAGAAAAACACTTTCTGGCGTGTTTGCAATGAGCACCAGAAAGACAGTTTTATTAACTGAACCGCACTCAGTATTCAAGACTGTCAAAGAACAACTTGTTTTCAGCAAACTGCATCTTTGCTTTTACAACCCATTATGAAGCATAAAAACACTTTCGGGCTCGCTTGCAATGAAAGGCAGAAAGAGTTTTATTAGCTGAACTGCGCTCCATAAGAAAGACTGTCAGAGCACAGCTTGCTTTCAGCAGACTGCGTATTTGTTTATACTAGCAATTGGAACACAGAAAAACACTTTCTGGTTTGATTGCAATGAGCACCAGAAAGACAGTTTTATTAACTCAACTGCACTCAGTATTCAAGACTGTCAAAGATAAACTTGTTTTCAGCAAACTGCATCTTTGCTTTTACAACCCGTTATGAAGCATAAAAACACTTTCGGGCTCGCTTGCAAAGAAAGGCAGAAAGAGTTTTATTAGCTGAACTGCGCTCCATAAGAAAGACTGTCAGAGCACAGCTTGCTTTCAGCAGACTGCGTATTTGTTTATACTAGCAATTGGAACACAGAAAAACACTTTCTGGTTTGATTGCAATGAGCACCAGAAAGACAGTTTTATTAACTCAACTGCACTCAGTATTCAAGACTGTCAAAGATAAACTTGTTTTCAGCAAACTGCATCTTTGCTTTTACAACCCGTTATGAAGCATAAAAACACTTTCGGGCTCGCTTGCAATGAAAGGCAGAAAGAGTTTTATTAGCTGAACTGCGCTCCATAAGAAAGACTGTCAGAGCACAGCTTGCTTTCAGCAGACTGCGTATTTGTTTATACTAGCAATTGGAACACAGAAAAACACTTTCTGGTTTGATTGCAATGAGCACCAGAAAGACAGTTTTATTAACTGAACCGCACTCAGTATTCAAGACTGTCAAAGAACAACTTGTTTTCAGCAAACTGCATCTTTGCTTTTACAACCCGTTATGAAGCATAAAAACACTTTCGGGCTCGCTTGCAATGAAAGGCAGAAAGAGTTTTATTAGCTGAACTGCGCTCCATAAGAAAGACTGTCAGAGCACAGCTTGCTTTCAGCAGACTGCGTATTTGTTTATACTAGCAATTGGAACACAGAAAAACACTTTCTGGCCTGTTTGCAATGAGCACCAGAAAGACAGTTTTATTAACTGAACCGCACTCAGTATTCAAGACTGTCAAAGATAAACTTGTTTTCAGCAAACTGCATCTTTGCTTTTACAACCCGTTATGAAGTATAAAAACACTTTCGGGCTCGCTTGCAATGAAAGGCAGAAAGAGTTTTATTAGCTGAACTGCGCTCCATAAGAAAGACTGTCAGAGCACAGCTTGCTTTCAGCAGACTGCGTATTTGTTTATACTAGCAATTGGAACACAGAAAAACACTTTCTGGTTTGATTGCAATGAGCACCAGAAAGACAGTTTTATTAACTCAACTGCACTCAGTATTCAAGACTGTCAAAGATAAACTTGTTTTTAGCAAACTGCATCTTTGCTTTTACAACCCGTTATGAAGCATAAAAACACTTTCGGGCTCGCTTGCAATGAAAGGCAGAAAGAGTTTTATTAGCTGAACTGCGCTCCATAAGAAAGACTGTCAGAGCACAGCTTGCTTTCAGCAGACTGCGTATTTGTTTATACTAACAATTGGAACACAGAAAAACACTTTCTGGCGTGTTTGCAATGAGCACCAGAAAGACAGTTTTATTAACTGAACCGCACTCAGTATTCAAGACTGTCAAAGAACAACTTGTTTTCAGCAAACTGCATCTTTGCTTTTACAACCCGTTATGAAGCATAAAAAAACTTTCGGGCTCGCTTGCAATGAAAGGCAGAAAGAGTTTTATTAGCTGAACTGCGCTCCATAAGAAAGACTGTCAGAGCACAGCTTGCTTTCAGCAGACTGCGTATTTGTTTATACTAGCAATTGGAACACAGAAAAACACTTTCTGGCCTGTTTGCAATGAGCACCAGAAAGACAGTTTTATTAACTGAACCGCACTCAGTATTCAAGACTGTCAAAGATAAACTTGTTTTCAGCAAACTGCATCTTTGCTTTTACAACCCGTTATGAAGCATAAAAACACTTTCGGGCTCGCTTGCAATGAAAGGCAGAAAGAGTTTTATTAGCTGAACTGCGCTCCATAAGAAAGACTGTCAGAGCACAGCTTGCTTTCAGCAGACTGCGTATTTGTTTATACTAGCAATTGGAACACAGAAAAACACTTTCTGGTTTGATTGCAATGAGCACCAGAAAGACAGTTTTATTAACTCAACTGCACTCAGTATTCAAGACTGTCAAAGAACAACTTGTTTTCAGCAAACTGCATCTTTGCTTTTACAACCCGTTATGAAGCATAAAAACACTTTCGGGCTCGCTTGCAATGAAAGGCAGAAAGAGTTTTATTAGCTGAACTGCGCTCCATAAGAAAGACTGTCAGAGCACAGCTTGCTTTCAGCAGACTGCGTATTTGTTTATACTAGCAATTGGAACACAGAAAAACACTTTCTGGCCTGTTTGCAATGAGCACCAGAAAGACAGTTTTATTAACTGAACCGCACTCAGTATTCAAGACTGTCAAAGATAAACTTGTTTTCAGCAAACTGCATCTTTGCTTTTACAACCCGTTATGAAGCATAAAAACACTTTCGGGCTCGCTTGCAATGAAAGGCAGAAAGAGTTTTATTAGCTGAACTGCGCTCCATAAGAAAGACTGTCAGAGCACAGCTTGCTTTCAGCAGACTGCGTATTTGTTTATACTAGCAATTGGAACACAGAAAAACACTTTCTGGTTTGATTGCAATGAGCACCAGAAAGACAGTTTTATTAACTCAACTGCACTCAGTATTCAAGACTGTCAAAGATAAACTTGTTTTCAGCAAACTGCATCTTTGCTTTTACAACCCGTTATGAAGCATAAAAACACCTTCGGGCTCGCTTGCAAAGAAAGGCAGAAAGAGTTTTATTAGCTGAACTGCGCTCCATAAGAAAGACTGTCAGAGCACAGCTTGCTTTCAGCAGACTGCGTATTTGTTTATACTAACAATTGGAACACAGAAAAACACTTTCTGGCGTGTTTGCAATGAGCACCAGAAAGACAGTTTTATTAACTGAACCGCACTCAGTATTCAAGACTGTCAAAGAACAACTTGTTTTCAGCAAACTGCATCTTTGCTTTTACAACCCGTTATGAAGCATAAAAACACTTTCGGGCTCGCTTGCAATGAAAGGCAGAAAGAGTTTTATTAGCTGAACTGCGCTCCATAAGAAAGACTGTCAGAGCACAGCTTGCTTTCAGCAGACTGCGTATTTGTTTATACTAACAATTGGAACACAGAAAAACACTTTCTGGCGTGTTTGCAATGAGCACCAGAAAGACAGTTTTATTAACTGAACCGCACTCAGTATTCAAGACTGTCAAAGAACAACTTGTTTTCAGCAAACTGCATCTTTGCTTTTACAACCCGTTATGAAGCATAAAAACACTTTCGGGCTCGCTTGCAATGAAAGGCAGAAAGAGTTTTATTAGCTGAACTGCACTCCATAAGAAAGACTGTCAGAGCACAGCTTGCTTTCAGCAGACTGCGTATTTGTTTATACTAGCAATTGGAACACAGAAAAACACTTTCTGGCCTGTTTGCAATGAGCACCAGAAAGACAGTTTTATTAACTGAACCGCACTCAGTATTCAAGACTGTCAAAGATAAACTTGTTTTCAGCAAACTGCATCTTTGCTTTTACAACCCGTTATGAAGTATAAAAACACTTTCGGGCTCGCTTGCAATGAAAGGCAGAAAGAGTTTTATTAGCTGAACTGCGCTCCATAAGAAAGACTGTCAGAGCACAGCTTGCTTTCAGCAGACTGCGTATTTGTTTATACTAGCAATTGGAACACAGAAAAACACTTTCTGGCCTGTTTGCAATGAGCACCAGAAAGACAGTTTTATTAACTGAACCGCACTCAGTATTCAAGACTGTCAAAGAACAACTTGTTTTCAGCAAACTGCATCTTTGCTTTTACAACCCGTTATGAAGCATAAAAACACTTTCGGGCTCGCTTGCAATGAAAGGCAGAAAGAGTTTTATTAGCTGAACTGCGCTCCATAAGAAAGACTGTCAGAGCACAGCTTGCTTTCAGCAGACTGCGTATTTGTTTATACTAGCAATTGGAACACAGAAAAACACTTTCTGGTTTGATTGCAATGAGCACCAGAAAGACAGTTTTATTAACTCAACTGCACTCAGTATTCAAGACTGTCAAAGAACAACTTGTTTTCAGCAAACTGCATCTTTGCTTTTACAACCCGTTATGAAGCATAAAAACACTTTCGGGCTCGCTTGCAATGAAAGGCAGAAAGAGTTTTATTAGCTGAACTGCGCTCCATAAGAAAGACTGTCAGAGCACAGCTTGCTTTCAGCAGACTGCGTATTTGTTTATACTAGCAATTGTAACACAGAAAAACACTTTCTGGCGTGTTTGCAATGAGCACCAGAAAGACAGTTTTATTAACTGAACCGCACTCAGTATTCAAGACTGTCAAAGAACAACTTGTTTTCAGCAAACTGCATCTTTGCTTTTACAACCCGTTATGAAGCATAAAAACACTTTCGGGCTCGCTTGCAATGAAAGGCAGAAAGAGTTTTATTAGCTGAACTGCGCTCCATAAGAAAGACTGTCAGAGCACAGCTTGCTTTCAGCAGACTGCGTATTTGTTTATACTAACAATTGGAACACAGAAAAACACTTTCTGGCGTGTTTGCAATGAGCACCAGAAAGACAGTTTTATTAACTGAACCGCACTCAGTATTCAAGACTGTCAAAGAACAACTTGTTTTCAGCAAACTGCATCTTTGCTTTTACAACCCGTTATGAAGCATAAAAACACTTTCGGGCTCGCTTGCAATGAAAGGCAGAAAGAGTTTTATTAGCTGAACTGCGCTCCATAAGAAAGACTCTCAGAGCACAGCTTGCTTTCAGCAGACTGCATATTTGTTTATACTAGCAATTGTAACACAGAAAAACACTTTCTGGCGTGTTTGCAATGAGCACCAGAAAGACAGTTTTATTAACTGAACCGCACTCAGTATTCAAGACTGTCAAAGAACAACTTGTTTTCAGCAAACTGCATCTTTGCTTTTACAACCCGTTATGAAGCATAAAAACACTTTCGGGCTCGCTTGCAATGAAAGGCAGAAAGAGTTTTATTAGCTGAACTGCGCTCCATAAGAAAGACTGTCAGAGCACAGCTTGCTTTCAGCAGACTGCGTATTTGTTTATACTAGCAATTGGAACACAGAAAAACACTTTCTGGCGTGTTTGCAATGAGCACCAGAAAGACAGTTTTATTAACTGAACCGCACTCAGTATTCAAGACTGTCAAAGAACAACTTGTTTTCAGCAAACTGCATCTTTGCTTTTACAACCCGTTATGAAGCATAAAAACACTTTCGGGCTCGCTTGCAATGAAAGGCAGAAAGAGTTTTATTAGCTGAACTGCGCTGCATAAGAAAGACTCTCAGAGCACAGCTTGCTTTCAGCAGACTGCATATTTGTTTATACTAAAAAGTAGAACACAGAAAAACACTTTCTGGTTTGTTTGCAATGAGCACCAGAAAGACAGTTTTATTAACTGAACCGCACTCAGTATTCAAGACTGTCAAAGAACAACTTGTTTTCAGCAAACTGCATCTTTGCTTTTACAACCCATTATGAAGCATAAAAACACTTTCGGGCTCGCTTGCAATGAAAGGCAGAAAGAGTTTTATTAGCTGAACTGCACTCCATAAGAAAGACTATCAAAGAACAGCTTGCTTTCAGCAGACTGCGTATTTCTTTATACTAGCAATTGGAACACAGAAAAACACTTTCTGGCTTGCTTGCAATGAGCACCAGAAAGACAGTTTTATTAACTGAACCGCACTCAGTATTCAAGACTGTCAAAGAACAACTTGTTTTCAGCAAACTGCATCTTTGCTTTTACAATCCATTATGAAGCATAAAAACACTTTCGGGCTCGCTTGCAATGAAAGGCAGAAAGAGTTTTATTAGCTGAACTGCACTCCATAAGAAAGACTGTCAGAGCACAGCTTGCTTTCAGCAGACTGCGTATTTCTTTATACTAGCAATTGGAACACAGAAAAACACTTTCTGGCTTGCTTGCAATGAGCACCAGAAAGACAGTTTTATTAACTCAACTGCACTCAGTATTCAAGACTGTCAAAGATAAACTTGTTTTCAGCAAACTGCATCTTTGCTTTTACAATCCATTATGAAGCATAAAAAAAACTTTCGGGCTCGCTTGCAATGAAAGGCAGAAAGAGTTTTATTAGCTGAACTGCACTCCATAAGAAAGACTGTCAGAGCACAGCTTGCTTTCAGCAGACTCCGTATTTCTTTATACTAACAATTGGAAAACAGAAAAACACTTTCTGGCGTGTTTGCAATGAGCACCAGAAAGACAGTTTTATTAACTCAACTGCATTCAGTATTCAAGACTGTCAAAGATATACTTGTTTTCAGCAAACTGCATCTTTGCTTTTACAACCCGTTATGAAGCATAAAAACACTTTCGGGCTCGCTTGCAATGAAAGGCAGAAAGAGTTTTATTAGCTGAACTGCACTCCATAAGAAAGACTCTCAGAGCACAGCTTGCTTTCAGCAGACTGCGTATTTGTTTATACGAACAATTGGAACACAGAAAAACACTTTCTGGCTTGTTTGCAATGAGCACCAGAAAGACAGTTTTATTAACTGAACCGCACTCAGTATTCAGGACTGTCAAAGAACAACTTGTTTTCAGCAAACTGCATCTTTGCTTTTACAACCCGTTATGAAGCATAAAAACACTTTCGGGCTCGCTTGCAATGAAAGGCAGAAAGAGTTTTATTAGCTGAACTGCACTCCATAAGAAAGACTGTCAGAGCACAGCTTGCTTTCAGCAGACTGCTTATTTGTTTATACTAACAATTGGAACACAGAAAAACACTTTCTGGCTTGTTTGCAATGAGCACCAGAAAGACAGTTTTATTAACTGAACCGCACTCAGTATTCAAGACTGTCAAAGAACAACTTGTTTTCAGCAAACTGCATCTTTGCTTTTACAATCCGTTATGAAGCATAAAAACACTTTCGGGCTCGCTTGCAATGAAAGGCAGAAAGAGTTTTATTAGCTGAACTGCACTCCATAAGAAAGACTGTCAGAGCACAGCTTGCTTTCAGCAGACTGCGTATTTCTTTATACTAGCAATTGGAACACAGAAAAACACTTTCTGGCTTGCTTGCAATGAGCACCAGAAAGACAGTTTTATTAACTCAACTGCACTCAGTATTCAAGACTGTCAAAGATAAACTTGTTTTCAGCAAACTGCATCTTTGCTTTTACAAACCATTATGAAGCATAAAAACACTTTCGGGCTCGCTTGCAATGAAAGGCAGAAAGAGTTTTATTAGCTGAACTGCGCTCCATAAGAAAGACTGTCAGAGCACAGCTTGCTTTCAGCAGACTGCGTATTTGTTTATACTAACAATTGGAAAACAGAAAAACACTTTCTGGCGTGTTTGCAATGAGCACCAGAAAGACAGTTTTATTAACTCAACTGCATTCAGTATTCAAGACTGTCAAAGATATACTTGTTTTCAGCAAACTGCATCTTTGCTTTTACAACCCGTTATGAAGCATAAAAACACTTTCGGGCTCGCTTGCAATGAAAGGCAGAAAGAGTTTTATTAGCTGAACTGCGCTCCATAAGAAAGACTGTCAGAGCACAGCTTGCTTTCAGCAGACTGCGTATTTGTTTATACTAACAATTGGAACACAGAAAAACACTTTCTGGCGTGTTTGCAATGAACACCAGAAAGACAGTTTTATTAACTGAACCGCACTCAGTATTCAAGACTGTCAAAGAACAACTTGTTTTCAGCAAACTGCATCTTTGCTTTTACAACCCGTTATGAAGCATAAAAACACTTTCGGGCTCGCTTGCAATGAAAGGCAGAAAGAGTTTTATTAGCTGAACTGCGCTCCATAAGAAAGACTGTCAGAGCACAGCTTGCTTTCAGCAGACTGCGTATTTGTTTATACTAACAATTGGAACACAGAAAAACACTTTCTGGCGTGTTTGCAATGAGCACCAGAAAGACAGTTTTATTAACTGAACCGCACTCAGTATTCAAGACTGTCAAAGAACAACTTGTTTTCAGCAAACTGCATCTTTGCTTTTACAACCCGTTATGAAGCATAAAAACACTTTCGGGCTCGCTTGCAATGAAAGGCAGAAAGAGTTTTATTAGCTGAACTGCGCTCCATAAGAAAGACTGTCAGAGCACAGCTTGCTTTCAGCAGACTGCGTATTTGTTTATACTAGCAATTGGAACACAGAAAAACACTTTCTGGCGTGTTTGCAATGAGCACCAGAAAGACAGTTTTATTAACTGAACCGCACTCAGTATTCAAGACTGTCAAAGAACAACTTGTTTTCAGCAAACTGCATCTTTGCTTTTACAACCCGTTATGAAGCATAAAAACACTTTCGGGCTCGCTTGCAATGAAAGGCAGAAAGAGTTTTATTAGCTGAACTGCGCTCCATAAGAAAGACTCTCAGAGCACAGCTTGCTTTCAGCAGACTGCATATTTGTTTATACTAAAAAGTAGAACACAGAAAAACACTTTCTGGTTTGTTTGCAATGAGCACCAGAAAGACAGTTTTATTAACTGAACCGCACTCAGTATTCAAGACTGTCAAAGAACAACTTGTTTTCAGCAAACTGCATCTTTGCTTTTACAACCCATTATGAAGCATAAAAACACTTTCGGGCTCGCTTGCAATGAAAGGCAGAAAGAGTTTTATTAGCTGAACTGCACTCCATAAGAAAGACTATCAAAGAACAGCTTGCTTTCAGCAGACTGCGTATTTCTTTATACTAGCAATTGGAACACAGAAAAACACTTTCTGGCTTGCTTGCAATGAGCACCAGAAAGACAGTTTTATTAACTGAACCGCACTCAGTATTCAAGACTGTCAAAGAACAACTTGTTTTCAGCAAACTGCATCTTTGCTTTTACAATCCATTATGAAGCATAAAAACACTTTCGGGCTCGCTTGCAATGAAAGGCAGAAAGAGTTTTATTAGCTGAACTGCGCTCCATAAGAAAGACTGTCAGAGCACAGCTTGCTTTCAGCAGACTGCGTATTTGTTTATACTAACAATTGGAACACAGAAAAACACTTTCTGGCGTGTTTGCAATGAGCACCAGAAAGACAGTTTTATTAACTGAACCGCACTCAGTATTCAAGACTGTCAAAGAACAACTTGTTTTCAGCAAACTGCATCTTTGCTTTTACAACCCGTTATGAAGCATAAAAACACTTTCGGGCTCGCTTGCAATGAAAGGCAGAAAGAGTTTTATTAGCTGAACTGCGCTCCATAAGAAAGACTCTCAGAGCACAGCTTGCTTTCAGCAGACTGCATATTTGTTTATACTAGCAATTGTAACACAGAAAAACACTTTCTGGCGTGTTTGCAATGAGCACCAGAAAGACAGTTTTATTAACTGAACCGCACTCAGTATTCAAGACTGTCAAAGAACAACTTGTTTTCAGCAAACTGCATCTTTGCTTTTACAACCCGTTATGAAGCATAAAAACACTTTCGGGCTCGCTTGCAATGAAAGGCAGAAAGAGTTTTATTAGCTGAACTGCGCTCCATAAGAAAGACTGTCAGAGCACAGCTTGCTTTCAGCAGACTGCGTATTTGTTTATACTAGCAATTGGAACACAGAAAAACACTTTCTGGCGTGTTTGCAATGAGCACCAGAAAGACAGTTTTATTAACTGAACCGCACTCAGTATTCAAGACTGTCAAAGAACAACTTGTTTTCAGCAAACTGCATCTTTGCTTTTACAACCCGTTATGAAGCATAAAAACACTTTCGGGCTCGCTTGCAATGAAAGGCAGAAAGAGTTTTATTAGCTGAACTGCGCTGCATAAGAAAGACTCTCAGAGCACAGCTTGCTTTCAGCAGACTGCATATTTGTTTATACTAAAAAGTAGAACACAGAAAAACACTTTCTGGTTTGTTTGCAATGAGCACCAGAAAGACAGTTTTATTAACTGAACCGCACTCAGTATTCAAGACTGTCAAAGAACAACTTGTTTTCAGCAAACTGCATCTTTGCTTTTACAACCCATTATGAAGCATAAAAACACTTTCGGGCTCGCTTGCAATGAAAGGCAGAAAGAGTTTTATTAGCTGAACTGCACTCCATAAGAAAGACTATCAAAGAACAGCTTGCTTTCAGCAGACTGCGTATTTCTTTATACTAGCAATTGGAACACAGAAAAACACTTTCTGGCTTGCTTGCAATGAGCACCAGAAAGACAGTTTTATTAACTGAACCGCACTCAGTATTCAAGACTGTCAAAGAACAACTTGTTTTCAGCAAACTGCATCTTTGCTTTTACAATCCATTATGAAGCATAAAAACACTTTCGGGCTCGCTTGCAATGAAAGGCAGAAAGAGTTTTATTAGCTGAACTGCACTCCATAAGAAAGACTGTCAGAGCACAGCTTGCTTTCAGCAGACTGCGTATTTCTTTATACTAGCAATTGGAACACAGAAAAACACTTTCTGGCTTGCTTGCAATGAGCACCAGAAAGACAGTTTTATTAACTCAACTGCACTCAGTATTCAAGACTGTCAAAGATAAACTTGTTTTCAGCAAACTGCATCTTTGCTTTTACAATCCATTATGAAGCATAAAAAAAACTTTCGGGCTCGCTTGCAATGAAAGGCAGAAAGAGTTTTATTAGCTGAACTGCACTCCATAAGAAAGACTGTCAGAGCACAGCTTGCTTTCAGCAGACTCCGTATTTCTTTATACTAACAATTGGAAAACAGAAAAACACTTTCTGGCGTGTTTGCAATGAGCACCAGAAAGACAGTTTTATTAACTCAACTGCATTCAGTATTCAAGACTGTCAAAGATATACTTGTTTTCAGCAAACTGCATCTTTGCTTTTACAACCCGTTATGAAGCATAAAAACACTTTCGGGCTCGCTTGCAATGAAAGGCAGAAAGAGTTTTATTAGCTGAACTGCACTCCATAAGAAAGACTCTCAGAGCACAGCTTGCTTTCAGCAGACTGCGTATTTGTTTATACGAACAATTGGAACACAGAAAAACACTTTCTGGCTTGTTTGCAATGAGCACCAGAAAGACAGTTTTATTAACTGAACCGCACTCAGTATTCAGGACTGTCAAAGAACAACTTGTTTTCAGCAAACTGCATCTTTGCTTTTACAACCCGTTATGAAGCATAAAAACACTTTCGGGCTCGCTTGCAATGAAAGGCAGAAAGAGTTTTATTAGCTGAACTGCACTCCATAAGAAAGACTGTCAGAGCACAGCTTGCTTTCAGCAGACTGCTTATTTGTTTATACTAACAATTGGAACACAGAAAAACACTTTCTGGCTTGTTTGCAATGAGCACCAGAAAGACAGTTTTATTAACTGAACCGCACTCAGTATTCAAGACTGTCAAAGAACAACTTGTTTTCAGCAAACTGCATCTTTGCTTTTACAATCCGTTATGAAGCATAAAAACACTTTCGGGCTCGCTTGCAATGAAAGGCAGAAAGAGTTTTATTAGCTGAACTGCACTCCATAAGAAAGACTGTCAGAGCACAGCTTGCTTTCAGCAGACTGCGTATTTCTTTATACTAGCAATTGGAACACAGAAAAACACTTTCTGGCTTGCTTGCAATGAGCACCAGAAAGACAGTTTTATTAACTCAACTGCACTCAGTATTCAAGACTGTCAAAGATAAACTTGTTTTCAGCAAACTGCATCTTTGCTTTTACAAACCATTATGAAGCATAAAAACACTTTCGGGCTCGCTTGCAATGAAAGGCAGAAAGAGTTTTATTAGCTGAACTGCGCTCCATAAGAAAGACTGTCAGAGCACAGCTTGCTTTCAGCAGACTGCGTATTTGTTTATACTAACAATTGGAAAACAGAAAAACACTTTCTGGCGTGTTTGCAATGAGCACCAGAAAGACAGTTTTATTAACTCAACTGCATTCAGTATTCAAGACTGTCAAAGATATACTTGTTTTCAGCAAACTGCATCTTTGCTTTTACAACCCGTTATGAAGCATAAAAACACTTTCGGGCTCGCTTGCAATGAAAGGCAGAAAGAGTTTTATTAGCTGAACTGCGCTCCATAAGAAAGACTGTCAGAGCACAGCTTGCTTTCAGCAGACTGCGTATTTGTTTATACTAACAATTGGAACACAGAAAAACACTTTCTGGCGTGTTTGCAATGAACACCAGAAAGACAGTTTTATTAACTGAACCGCACTCAGTATTCAAGACTGTCAAAGAACAACTTGTTTTCAGCAAACTGCATCTTTGCTTTTACAACCCGTTATGAAGCATAAAAACACTTTCGGGCTCGCTTGCAATGAAAGGCAGAAAGAGTTTTATTAGCTGAACTGCGCTCCATAAGAAAGACTGTCAGAGCACAGCTTGCTTTCAGCAGACTGCGTATTTGTTTATACTAACAATTGGAACACAGAAAAACACTTTCTGGCGTGTTTGCAATGAGCACCAGAAAGACAGTTTTATTAACTGAACCGCACTCAGTATTCAAGACTGTCAAAGAACAACTTGTTTTCAGCAAACTGCATCTTTGCTTTTACAACCCGTTATGAAGCATAAAAACACTTTCGGGCTCGCTTGCAATGAAAGGCAGAAAGAGTTTTATTAGCTGAACTGCGCTCCATAAGAAAGACTGTCAGAGCACAGCTTGCTTTCAGCAGACTGCGTATTTGTTTATACTAGCAATTGGAACACAGAAAAACACTTTCTGGCGTGTTTGCAATGAGCACCAGAAAGACAGTTTTATTAACTGAACCGCACTCAGTATTCAAGACTGTCAAAGAACAACTTGTTTTCAGCAAACTGCATCTTTGCTTTTACAACCCGTTATGAAGCATAAAAACACTTTCGGGCTCGCTTGCAATGAAAGGCAGAAAGAGTTTTATTAGCTGAACTGCGCTCCATAAGAAAGACTCTCAGAGCACAGCTTGCTTTCAGCAGACTGCATATTTGTTTATACTAAAAAGTAGAACACAGAAAAACACTTTCTGGTTTGTTTGCAATGAGCACCAGAAAGACAGTTTTATTAACTGAACCGCACTCAGTATTCAAGACTGTCAAAGAACAACTTGTTTTCAGCAAACTGCATCTTTGCTTTTACAACCCATTATGAAGCATAAAAACACTTTCGGGCTCGCTTGCAATGAAAGGCAGAAAGAGTTTTATTAGCTGAACTGCACTCCATAAGAAAGACTATCAAAGAACAGCTTGCTTTCAGCAGACTGCGTATTTCTTTATACTAGCAATTGGAACACAGAAAAACACTTTCTGGCTTGCTTGCAATGAGCACCAGAAAGACAGTTTTATTAACTGAACCGCACTCAGTATTCAAGACTGTCAAAGAACAACTTGTTTTCAGCAAACTGCATCTTTGCTTTTACAATCCATTATGAAGCATAAAAACACTTTCGGGCTCGCTTGCAATGAAAGGCAGAAAGAGTTTTATTAGCTGAACTGCACTCCATAAGAAAGACTGTCAGAGCACAGCTTGCTTTCAGCAGACTGCGTATTTCTTTATACTAGCAATTGGAACACAGAAAAACACTTTCTGGCTTGCTTGCAATGAGCACCAGAAAGACAGTTTTATTAACTCAACTGCACTCAGTATTCAAGACTGTCAAAGATAAACTTGTTTTCAGCAAACTGCATCTTTGCTTTTACAATCCATTATGAAGCATAAAAACACTTTCGGGCTCGCTTGCAATGAAAGGCAGAAAGAGTTTTATTAGCTGAACTGCACTCCATAAGAAAGACTGTCAGAGCACAGCTTGCTTTCAGCAGACTCCGTATTTCTTTATACTAACAATTGGAAAACAGAAAAACACTTTCTGGCGTGTTTGCAATGAGCACCAGAAAGACAGTTTTATTAACTCAACTGCATTCAGTATTCAAGACTGTCAAAGATATACTTGTTTTCAGCAAACTGCATCTTTGCTTTTACAACCCGTTATGAAGCATAAAAACACTTTCGGGCTCGCTTGCAATGAAAGGCAGAAAGAGTTTTATTAGCTGAACTGCACTCCATAAGAAAGACTCTCAGAGCACAGCTTGCTTTCAGCAGACTGCGTATTTGTTTATACTAACAATTGGAACACAGAAAAACACTTTCTGGCGTGTTTGCAATGAGCACCAGAAAGACAGTTTTATTAACTGAACTGCACTCAGTATTCAAGACTGTCAAAGAACAACTTGTTTTCAGCAAACTGCATCTTTGCTTTTACAACCCGTTATGAAGCATAAAAACACTTTCGGGCTCGCTTGCAATGAAAGGCAGAAAGAGTTTTATTAGCTGAACTGCGCTCCATAAGAAAGACTGTCAGAGCACAGCTTGCTTTCAGCAGACTGCGTATTTCTTTATACTAGCAATTGGAACACAGAAAAACACTTTCTGGCTTGCTTGCAATGAGCACCAGAAAGACAGTTTTATTAACTCAACTGCACTCAGTATTCAAGACTGTCAAAGATAAACTTGTTTTCAGCAAACTGCATCTTTGCTTTTACAATCCATTATGAAGCATAAAAACACTTTCGGGCTCGCTTGCAATGAAAGGCAGAAAGAGTTTTATTAGCTGAACTGCACTCCATAAGAAAGACTGTCAGAGCACAGCTTGCTTTCAGCAGACTCCGTATTTCTTTATACTAACAATTGGAAAACAGAAAAACACTTTCTGGCGTGTTTGCAATGAGCACCAGAAAGACAGTTTTATTAACTCAACTGCATTCAGTATTCAAGACTGTCAAAGATATACTTGTTTTCAGCAAACTGCATCTTTGCTTTTACAACCCGTTATGAAGCATAAAAACACTTTCGGGCTCGCTTGCAATGAAAGGCAGAAAGAGTTTTATTAGCTGAACTGCACTCCATAAGAAAGACTCTCAGAGCACAGCTTGCTTTCAGCAGACTGCGTATTTGTTTATACTAACAATTGGAACACAGAAAAACACTTTCTGGCGTGTTTGCAATGAGCACCAGAAAGACAGTTTTATTAACTGAACTGCACTCAGTATTCAAGACTGTCAAAGAACAACTTGTTTTCAGCAAACTGCATCTTTGCTTTTACAACCCGTTATGAAGCATAAAAACACTTTCGGGCTCGCTTGCAATGAAAGGCAGAAAGAGTTTTATTAGCTGAACTGCGCTCCATAAGAAAGACTGTCAGAGCACAGCTTGCTTTCAGCAGACTGCGTATTTGTTTATACTAGCAATTGTAACACAGAAAAACACTTTCTGGCGTGTTTGCAATGAGCACCAGAAAGACAGTTTTATTAACTGAACCGCACTCAGTATTCAAGACTGTCAAAGAACAACTTGTTTTCAGCAAACTGCATCTTTGCTTTTACAACCCGTTATGAAGCATAAAAACACTTTCGGGCTCGCTTGCAATGAAAGGCAGAAAGAGTTTTATTAGCTGAACTGCGCTCCATAAGAAAGACTGTCAGAGCACAGCTTGCTTTCAGCAGACTGCGTATTTGTTTATACTAACAATTGGAACACAGAAAAACACTTTCTGGCGTGTTTGCAATGAGCACCAGAAAGACAGTTTTATTAACTGAACCGCACTCAGTATTCAAGACTGTCAAAGAACAACTTGTTTTCAGCAAACTGCATCTTTGCTTTTACAACCCGTTATGAAGCATAAAAACACTTTCGGGCTCGCTTGCAATGAAAGGCAGAAAGAGTTTTATTAGCTGAACTGCGCTCCATAAGAAAGACTGTCAGAGCACAGCTTGCTTTCAGCAGACTGCGTATTTGTTTATACTAGCAATTGGAACACAGAAAAACACTTTCTGGCGTGTTTGCAATGAGCACCAGAAAGACAGTTTTATTAACTGAACCGCACTCAGTATTCAAGACTGTCAAAGAACAACTTGTTTTCAGCAAACTGCATCTTTGCTTTTACAACCCGTTATGAAGCATAAAAACACTTTCGGGCTCGCTTGCAATGAAAGGCAGAAAGAGTTTTATTAGCTGAACTGCGCTCCATAAGAAAGACTCTCAGAGCACAGCTTGCTTTCAGCAGACTGCATATTTGTTTATACTAAAAAGTAGAACACAGAAAAACACTTTCTGGTTTGTTTGCAATGAGCACCAGAAAGACAGTTTTATTAACTGAACCGCACTCAGTATTCAAGACTGTCAAAGAACAACTTGTTTTCAGCAAACTGCATCTTTGCTTTTACAACCCATTATGAAGCATAAAAACACTTTCGGGCTCGCTTGCAATGAAAGGCAGAAAGAGTTTTATTAGCTGAACTGCGCTCCATAAGAAAGACTCTCAGAGCACAGCTTGCTTTCAGCAGACTGCATATTTGTTTATACTAAAAAGTAGAACACAGAAAAACACTTTCTGGTTTGTTTGCAATGAGCACCAGAAAGACAGTTTTATTAACTGAACCGCACTCAGTATTCAAGACTGTCAAAGAACAACTTGTTTTCAGCAAACTGCATCTTTGCTTTTACAACCCATTATGAAGCATAAAAACACTTTCGGGCTCGCTTGCAATGAAAGGCAGAAAGAGTTTTATTAGCTGAACTGCACTCCATAAGAAAGACTATCAAAGAACAGCTTGCTTTCAGCAGACTGCGTATTTCTTTATACTAGCAATTGGAACACAGAAAAACACTTTCTGGCTTGCTTGCAATGAGCACCAGAAAGACAGTTTTATTAACTGAACCGCACTCAGTATTCAAGACTGTCAAAGAACAACTTGTTTTCAGCAAACTGCATCTTTGCTTTTACAACCCGTTATGAAGCATAAAAACACTTTCGGGCTCGCTTGCAATGAAAGGCAGAAAGAGTTTTATTAGCTGAACTGCGCTCCATAAGAAAGACTGTCAGAGCACAGCTTGCTTTCAGCAGACTGCGTATTTGTTTATACTAGCAATTGTAACACAGAAAAACACTTTCTGGCGTGTTTGCAATGAGCACCAGAAAGACAGTTTTATTAACTGAACCGCACTCAGTATTCAAGACTGTCAAAGAACAACTTGTTTTCAGCAAACTGCATCTTTGCTTTTACAACCCGTTATGAAGCATAAAAACACTTTCGGGCTCGCTTGCAATGAAAGGCAGAAAGAGTTTTATTAGCTGAACTGCGCTCCATAAGAAAGACTGTCAGAGCACAGCTTGCTTTCAGCAGACTGCGTATTTGTTTATACTAACAATTGGAACACAGAAAAACACTTTCTGGCGTGTTTGCAATGAGCACCAGAAAGACAGTTTTATTAACTGAACCGCACTCAGTATTCAAGACTGTCAAAGAACAACTTGTTTTCAGCAAACTGCATCTTTGCTTTTACAACCCGTTATGAAGCATAAAAACACTTTCGGGCTCGCTTGCAATGAAAGGCAGAAAGAGTTTTATTAGCTGAACTGCACTCCATAAGAAAGACTCTCAGAGCACAGCTTGCTTTCAGCAGACTGCATATTTGTTTATACTAACAATTAGAACACAGAAAAACACTTTCTGGTTTGTTTGCAATGAGCACCAGAAAGACAGTTTTATTAACTCAACTGCACTCAGTATTCAAGACTGTCAAAGATAAACTTGTTTTCAGCAAACTGCATCTTTGCTTTTACAACCCGTTATGAAGCATAAAAACACTTTCGGGCTCGCTTGCAATGAAAGGCAGAAAGAGTATTATTAGCTGAACTGCGCTCCATAAGAAAGACTGTCAGAGCACAGCTTGCTTTCAGCAGACTGCGTATTTGTTTATACTAACAATTGGAACACAGAAAAACACTTTCTGGCGTGTTTGCAATGAGCACCAGAAAGACAGTTTTATTAACTGAACCGCACTCAGTATTCAAGACTGTCAAAGAACAACTTGTTTTCAGCAAACTGCATCTTTGCTTTTACAACCCGTTATGAAGCATAAAAACACTTTCGGGCTCGCTTGCAATGAAAGGCAGAAAGAGTTTTATTAGCTGAACTGCGCTCCATAAGAAAGACTGTCAGAGCACCGCTTGCTTTCAGCAGACTGCGTATTTGTTTATACTAGCAATTGGAACACAGAAAAACACTTTCTGGCGTGTTTGCAATGAGCACCAGAAAGACAGTTTTATTAACTGAACCGCACTCAGTATTCAAGACTGTCAAAGAACAACTTGTTTTCAGCAAACTGCATCTTTGCTTTTACAACCCGTTATGAAGCATAAAAACACTTTCGGGCTCGCTTGCAATGAAAGGCAGAAAGAGTTTTATTAGCTGAACTGCACTCCATAAGAAAGACTCTCAGAGCACAGCTTGCTTTCAGCAGACTGCGTATTTGTTTATACTAACAAGTAGAACACAGAAAAACACTTTCTGGTTTGTTTGCAATGAGCACCAGAAAGACAGTTTTATTAACTGAACCGCACTCAGTATTCAAGACTGTCAAAGAACAACTTGTTTTCAGCAAACTGCATCTTTGCTTTTACAACCCGTTATGAAGCATAAAAACACTTTCGGACTCGCTTGCAATGAAAGGCAGAAAGAGTTTTATTAGCTGAACTGCGCTCCATAAGAAAGACTGTCAGAGCACAGTTTGCTTTCAGCAGACTGCGTATTTGTTTATACTAGCAATTGGAACACAGAAAAACACTTTCTGGCGTGTTTGCAATGAGCACCAGAAAGACAGTTTTATTAACTGAACCGCACTCAGTATTCAAGACTGTCAAAGAACAACTTGTTTTCAGCAAACTGCATCTTTGCTTTTACAACCCGTTATGAAGCATAAAAACACTTTCGGGCTCGCTTGCAATGAAAGGCAGAAAGAGTTTTATTAGCTGAACTGCACTCCATAAGAAAGACTGTCAGAGCACACCTTGCTTTCAGCAGACTGCATATTTGTTTATACTAACAAGTAGAACACAGAAAAACACTTTCTGGTTTGTTTGCAATGAGCACCAGAAAGACAGTTTTATTAACTGAACCGCACTCAGTATTCAAGACTGTCAAAGATAAACTTGTTTTCAGCAAACTGCATCTTTGCTTTTACAACCCGTTATGAAGCATAAAAACACTTTCGGGCTCGCTTGCAATGAAAGGCAGAAAGAGTTTTATTAGCTGAACTGCGCTCCATAAGAAAGACTGTCAGAGCACAGCTTGCTTTCAGCAGACTGCGTATTTGTTTATACTAACAATTGGAACACAGAAAAACACTTTCTGGCGTGTTTGCAATGAGCACCAGAAAGACAGTTTTATTAACTGAACCGCACTCAGTATTCAAGACTGTCAAAGAACAACTTGTTTTCAGCAAACTGCATCTTTGCTTTTACAACCCGTTATGAAGCATAAAAACACTTTCGGGCTCGCTTGCAATGAAAGGCAGAAAGAGTTTTATTAGCTGAACTGCGCTCCATAAGAAAGACTGTCAGAGCACAGCTTGCTTTCAGCAGACTGCGTATTTGTTTATACTAGCAATTGGAACACAGAAAAACACTTTCTGGCGTGTTTGCAATGAGCACCAGAAAGACAGTTTTATTAACTGAACCGCACTCAGTATTCAAGACTGTCAAAGATAAACTTGTTTTCAGCAAACTGCATCTTTGCTTTTACAACCCGTTATGAAGCATAAAAACACTTTCGGGCTCGCTTGCAATGAAAGGCAGAAAGAGTTTTATTAGCTGAACTGCGCTCCATAAGAAAGACTGTCAGAGCACAGCTTGCTTTCAGCAGACTGCGTATTTGTTTATACTAGCAATTGGAACACAGAAAAACACTTTCTGGCGTGTTTGCAATGAGCACCAGAAAGACAGTTTTATTAACTGAACCGCACTCAGTATTCAAGACTGTCAAAGAACAACTTGTTTTCAGCAAACTGCATCTTTGCTTTTACAACCCGTTATGAAGCATAAAAACACTTTCGGGCTCGCTTGCAATGAAAGGCAGAAAGAGTTTTATTAGCTGAACTGCACTCCATAAGAAAGACTGTCAGAGCACACCTTGCTTTCAGCAGACTGCATATTTGTTTATACTAACAAGTAGAACACAGAAAAACACTTTCTGGTTTGTTTGCAATGAGCACCAGAAAGACAGTTTTATTAACTGAACCGCACTCAGTATTCAAGACTGTCAAAGATAAACTTGTTTTCAGCAAACTGCATCTTTGCTTTTACAACCCGTTATGAAGCATAAAAACACTTTCGGGCTCGCTTGCAATGAAAGGCAGAAAGAGTTTTATTAGCTGAACTGCGCTCCATAAGAAAGACTGTCAGAGCACAGCTTGCTTTCAGCAGACTGCGTATTTGTTTATACTAACAATTGGAACACAGAAAAACACTTTCTGGCGTGTTTGCAATGAGCACCAGAAAGACAGTTTTATTAACTGAACCGCACTCAGTATTCAAGACTGTCAAAGAACAACTTGTTTTCAGCAAACTGCATCTTTGCTTTTACAACCCGTTATGAAGCATAAAAACACTTTCGGGCTCGCTTGCAATGAAAGGCAGAAAGAGTTTTATTAGCTGAACTGCGCTCCATAAGAAAGACTGTCAGAGCACAGCTTGCTTTCAGCAGACTGCGTATTTGTTTATACTAACAATTAGAACACAGAAAAACACTTTCTGGTTTGTTTGCAATGAGCACCAGAAAGACAGTTTTATTAACTCAACTGCACTCAGTATTCAAGACTGTCAAAGAACAACTTGTTTTCAGCAAACTGCATCTTTGCTTTTACAACCCGTTATGAAGCATAAAAACACTTTCGGGCTCGCTTGCAATGAAAGGCAGAAAGAGTTTTATTAGCTGAACTGCGCTCCATAAGAAAGACTGTCAGAGCACAGCTTGCTTTCAGCAGACTGCGTATTTGTTTATACTAACAATTGGAACACAGAAAAACACTTTCTGGCGTGTTTGCAATGAGCACCAGAAAGACAGTTTTATTAACTGAACCGCACTCAGTATTCAAGACTGTCAAAGAACAACTTGTTTTCAGCAAACTGCATCTTTGCTTTTACAACCCGTTATGAAGCATAAAAACACTTTCGGGCTCGCTTGCAATGAAAGGCAGAAAGAGTTTTATTAGCTGAACTGCGCTCCATAAGAAAGACTGTCAGAGCACAGCTTGCTTTCAGCAGACTGCGTATTTGTTTATACTAGCAATTGGAACACAGAAAAACACTTTCTGGCGTGTTTGCAATGAGCACCAGAAAGACAGTTTTATTAACTGAACCGCACTCAGTATTCAAGACTGTCAAAGAACAACTTGTTTTCAGCAAACTGCATCTTTGCTTTTACAACCCGTTATGAAGCATAAAAACACTTTCGGGCTCGCTTGCAATGAAAGGCAGAAAGAGTATTATTAGCTGAACTGCGCTCCATAAGAAAGACTGTCAGAGCACAGCTTGCTTTCAGCAGACTGCGTATTTGTTTATACTAACAATTGGAACACAGAAAAACACTTTCTGGCGTGTTTGCAATGAGCACCAGAAAGACAGTTTTATTAACTGAACCGCACTCAGTATTCAAGACTGTCAAAGAACAACTTGTTTTCAGCAAACTGCATCTTTGCTTTTACAACCCGTTATGAAGCATAAAAACACTTTCGGGCTCGCTTGCAATGAAAGGCAGAAAGAGTTTTATTAGCTGAACTGCGCTCCATAAGAAAGACTGTCAGAGCACCGCTTGCTTTCAGCAGACTGCGTATTTGTTTATACTAGCAATTGGAACACAGAAAAACACTTTCTGGCGTGTTTGCAATGAGCACCAGAAAGACAGTTTTATTAACTGAACCGCACTCAGTATTCAAGACTGTCAAAGAACAACTTGTTTTCAGCAAACTGCATCTTTGCTTTTACAACCCGTTATGAAGCATAAGAACACTTTCGGGCTCGCTTGCAATGAAAGGCAGAAAGAGTTTTATTAGCTGAACTGCACTCCATAAGAAAGACTCTCAGAGCACAGCTTGCTTTCAGCAGACTGCATATTTGTTTATACTAACAAGTAGAACACAGAAAAACACTTTCTGGTTTGTTTGCAATGAGCACCAGAAAGACAGTTTTATTAACTGAACCGCACTCAGTATTCAAGACTGTCAAAGAACAACTTGTTTTCAGCAAACTGCATCTTTGCTTTTACAGTCCATTATGAAGCATAAAAACACTTTCGGGCTCGCTTGCAATGAGAGGCAGAAAGAGTTTTATTAGCTGAACTGCACTCCATAAGAAAGACTCTCAGAGCACAGCTTGCTTTCAGCAGACTGCATATTTGTTTATACTAACAATTAGAACACAGAAAAACACTTTCTGGTTTGTTTGCAATGAGCACCAGAAAGACAGTTTTATTAACTCAACTGCACTCAGTATTCAAGACTGTCAAAGAACAACTTGTTTTCAGCAAACTGCATCTTTGCTTTTACAACCCGTTATGAAGCATAAAAACACTTTCGGGCTCGCTTGCAATGAAAGGCAGAAAGAGTTTTATTAGCTGAACTGCACTCCATAAGAAAGACTCTCAGAGCACAGCTTGCTTTCAGCAGACTGCATATTTGTTTATACTAACAATTAGAACACAGAAAAACACTTTCTGGTTTGTTTGCAATGAGCACCAGAAAGACAGTTTTATTAACTGAACCGCACTCAGTATTCAAGACTGTCAAAAACAACTTGTTTTCAGCAAACTGCATCTTTGCTTTTACAACCCGTTATGAAGCATAAAAACACTTTCGGGCTCGCTTGCAATGAAAGGCAGAAAGAGTTTTATTAGCTGAACTGCACTCCATAAGAAAGACTCTCAGAGCACAGCTTGCTTTCAGCAGACTGCATATTTGTTTATACTAACAATTAGAACACAGAAAAACACTTTCTGGTTTGTTTGCAATGAGCACCAGAAAGACAGTTTTATTAACTCAACTGCACTCAGTATTCAAGACTGTCAAAGATAAACTTGTTTTCAGCAAACTGCATCTTTGCTTTTACAACCCGTTATGAAGCATAAAAACACTTTCGGGCTCGCTTGCAATGAAAGGCAGAAAGAGTTTTATTAGCTGAACTGCACTCCATAAGAAAGACTCTCAGAGCACAGCTTGCTTTCAGCAGACTGCATATTTGTTTATACTAACAAGTAGAACACAGAAAAACACTTTCTGGTTTGTTTGCAATGAGCACCAGAAAGACAGTTTGATTAACTGAACCGCACTCAGTATTCAAGACTGTCAAAGAACAACTTGTTTTCAGCAAACTGCATCTTTGCTTTTACAGTCCATTATGAAGCATAAAAACACTTTCGGGCTCGCTTGCAATGAGAAGCAGAAAGAGTTTTATTAGCTGAACTGCACTCCATAAGAAAGACTGTCAGAGCACAGCTTGCTTTCAGCAGACTGCATATTTGTTTATACTAACAATTAGAACACAGAAAAACACTTTCTGGTTTGTTTGCAATGAGCACCAGAAAGACAGTTTTATTAACTCAACTGCACTCAGTATTCAAGACTGTCAAAGATAAACTTGTTTTCAGCAAACTGCATCTTTGCTTTTACAACCCGTTATGAAGCATAAAAACACTTTCGGGCTCGCTTGCAATGAAAGGCAGAAAGAGTTTTATTAGCTGAACTGCGCTCCATAAGAAAGACTGTCAGAGCACAGCTTGCTTTCAGCAGACTGCGTATTTGTTTATACTAACAATTGGAACACAGAAAAACACTTTCTGGCGTGTTTGCAATGAGCACCAGAAAGACAGTTTTATTAACTGAACCGCACTCAGTATTCAAGACTGTCAAAGAACAACTTGTTTTCAGCAAACTGCATCTTTGCTTTTACAACCCGTTATGAAGCATAAAAACACTTTCGGGCTCGCTTGCAATGAAAGGCAGAAAGAGTTTTATTAGCTGAACTGCGCTCCATAAGAAAGACTGTCAGAGCACAGCTTGCTTTCAGCAGACTGCGTATTTGTTTATACTAGCAATTGGAACACAGAAAAACACTTTCTGGCGTGTTTGCAATGAGCACCAGAAAGACAGTTTTATTAACTGAACCGCACTCAGTATTCAAGACTGTCAAAGAACAACTTGTTTTCAGCAAACTGCATCTTTGCTTTTACAACCCGTTATGAAGCATAAAAACACTTTCGGGCTCGCTTGCAATGAAAGGCAGAAAGAGTTTTATTAGCTGAACTGCACTCCATAAGAAAGACTCTCAGAGCACAGCTTGCTTTCAGCAGACTGCATATTTGTTTATACTAACAATTAGAACACAGAAAAACACTTTCTGGCGTGTTTGCAATGAGCACCAGAAAGACAGTTTTATTAACTGAACCGCACTCAGTATTCAAGACTGTCAAAGATAAACTTGTTTTCAGCAAACTGCATCTTTGCTTTTACAACCCGTTATGAAGCATAAAAACACTTTCGGGCTCGCTTGCAATGAAAGGCAGAAAGAGTTTTATTAGCTGAACTGCGCTCCATAAGAAAGACTGTCAGAGCACAGCTTGCTTTCAGCAGACTGCGTATTTGTTTATACTAACAATTGGAACACAGAAAAACACTTTCTGGCGTGTTTGCAATGAGCACCAGAAAGACAGTTTTATTAACTGAACCGCACTCAGTATTCAAGACTGTCAAAGAACAACTTGTTTTCAGCAAACTGCATCTTTGCTTTTACAACCCGTTATGAAGCATAAAAACACTTTCGGGCTCGCTTGCAATGAAAGGCAGAAAGAGTTTTATTAGCTGAACTGCACTCCATAAGAAAGACTCTCAGAGCACAGCTTGCTTTCAGCAGACTGCATATTTGTTTATACTAACAATTAGAACACAGAAAAAAGCTTTCTGGTTTGTTTGCAATGAGCACCAGAAAGACAGTTTTATTAACTCAACTGCACTCAGTATTCAAGACTGTCAAAGAACAACTTGTTTTCAGCAAACTGCATCTTTGCTTTTACAACCCGTTATGAAGCATAAAAACACTTTCGGGCTCGCTTGCAATGAAAGGCAGAAAGAGTTTTATTAGCTGAACTGCACTCCATAAGAAAGACTCTCAGAGCACAGCTTGCTTTCAGCAGACTGCATATTTGTTTATACTAACAAGTAGAACACAGAAAAACACTTTCTGGTTTGTTTGCAATGAGCACCAGAAAGACAGTTTTATTAACTGAACCGCACTCAGTATTCAAGACTGTCAAAGAACAACTTGTTTTCAGCAAACTGCATCTTTGCTTTTACAGTCCATTATGAAGCATAAAAACACTTTCGGGCTCGCTTGCAATGAGAGGCAGAAAGAGTTTTATTAGCTGAACTGCACTCCATAAGAAAGACTGTCAGAGCACAGCTTGCTTTCAGCAGACTGCGTATTTCTTTATTCTAGCAATTGGAACACAGAAAAACACTTTCTGGCGTGTTTGCAATGAGCACCAGAAAGACAGTTTTATTAACTGAACCGCACTCAGTATTCAAGACTGTCAAAGAACAACTTGTTTTCAGCAAACTGCATCTTTGCTTTTACAACCCGTTATGAAGCATAAAAACACTTTCGGGCTCGCTTGCAATGAAAGGCAGAAAGAGTTTTATTAGCTGAACTGCACTCCATAAGAAAGACTCTCAGAGCACAGCTTGCTTTCAGCAGACTGCATATTTGTTTATACTAACAATTAGAACACAGAAAAACACTTTCTGGTTTGTTTGCAATGAGCACCAGAAAGACAGTTTTATTAACTGAACCGCACTCAGTATTCAAGACTGTCAAAAACAACTTGTTTTCAGCAAACTGCATCTTTGCTTTTACAACCCGTTATGAAGCATAAAAACACTTTCGGGCTCGCTTGCAATGAAAGGCAGAAAGAGTTTTATTAGCTGAACTGCACTCCATAAGAAAGACTCTCAGAGCACAGCTTGCTTTCAGCAGACTGCATATTTGTTTATACTAACAATTAGAACACAGAAAAACACTTTCTGGTTTGTTTGCAATGAGCACCAGAAAGACAGTTTTATTAACTCAACTGCACTCAGTATTCAAGACTGTCAAAGATAAACTTGTTTTCAGCAAACTGCATCTTTGCTTTTACAACCCGTTATGAAGCATAAAAACACTTTCGGGCTCGCTTGCAATGAAAGGCAGAAAGAGTTTTATTAGCTGAACTGCACTCCATAAGAAAGACTCTCAGAGCACAGCTTGCTTTCAGCAGACTGCATATTTGTTTATACTAACAAGTAGAACACAGAAAAACACTTTCTGGTTTGTTTGCAATGAGCACCAGAAAGACAGTTTTATTAACTGAACCGCACTCAGTATTCAAGACTGTCAAAGAACAACTTGTTTTCAGCAAACAGCATCTTTGCTTTTACAGTCCATTATGAAGCATAAAAACACTTTCGGGCTCGCTTGCAATGAGAGGCAGAAAGAGTTTTATTAGCTGAACTGCACTCCATAAGAAAGACTGTCAGAGCACAGCTTGCTTTCAGCAGACTGCGTATTTCTTTATACTAGCAATTGGAACACAGAAAAACACTTTCTGGCGTGTTTGCAATGAGCACCAGAAAGACAGTTTTATTAACTGAACCGCACTCAGTATTCAAGACTGTCAAAGAACAACTTGTTTTCAGCAAACTGCATCTTTGCTTTTACAACCCGTTATGAAGCATAAAAACACTTTCGGGCTCGCTTGCAATGAAAGGCAGAAAGAGTTTTATTAGCTGAACTGCGCTCCATAAGAAAGACTGTCAGAGCACAGCTTGCTTTCAGCAGACTGCGTATTTGTTTATACTAGCAATTGGAACACAGAAAAACACTTTCTGGCGTGTTTGCAATGAGCACCAGAAAGACAGTTTTATTAACTGAACTGCACTCAGTATTCAAGACTGTCAAAGAACAACTTGTTTTCAGCAAACTGCATCTTTGCTTTTGCAATCTATTACGAAGCATAAAAACACTTTCGGGCTTGCTTGCAATGAGCACCAGAAAGACAGTTTTATTAACTGAACTGCACTCAGTATTCAAGACTGTCAAAGAACAACTTGTTTTCAGCAAACTGCATCTTTGCTTTTACAACCCGTTATGAAGCATAAAAACACTTTCGGGCTCGCTTGCAATGAAAGGCAGAAAGAGTTTTATTAGCTGAACTGCGCTCCATAAGAAAGACTGTCAGAGCACAGCTTGCTTTCAGCAGACTGCGTATTTGTTTATACTAGCAATTGGAACACAGAAAAACACTTTCTGGCCTGTTTGCAATGAGCACCAGAAAGACAGTTTTATTAACTGAACCGCACTCAGTATTCAAGACTGTCAAAGATAAACTTGTTTTCAGCAAACTGCATCTTTGCTTTTACAACCCGTTATGAAGCATAAAAACACTTTCGGGCTCGCTTGCAATGAAAGGCAGAAAGAGTTTTATTAGCTGAACTGCGCTCCATAAGAAAGACTGTCAGAGCACAGCTTGCTTTCAGCAGACTGCGTATTTGTTTATACTAGCAATTGGAACACAGAAAAACACTTTCTGGCCTGTTTGCAATGAGCACCAGAAAGACAGTTTTATTAACTGAACCGCACTCAGTATTCAAGACTGTCAAAGAACAACTTGTTTTCAGCAAACTGCATCTTTGCTTTTACAACCCGTTATGAAGCATAAAAACACTTTCGGGCTCGCTTGCAATGAAAGGCAGAAAGAGTTTTATTAGCTGAACTGCGCTCCATAAGAAAGACTGTCAGAGCACAGCTTGCTTTCAGCAGACTGCGTATTTGTTTATACTAGCAATTGGAACACAGAAAAACACTTTCTGGCCTGTTTGCAATGAGCACCAGAAAGACAGTTTTATTAACTGAACCGCACTCAGTATTCAAGACTGTCAAAGATAAACTTGTTTTCAGCAAACTGCATCTTTGCTTTTACAACCCGTTATGAAGCATAAAAACACTTTCGGGCTCGCTTGCAAAGAAAGGCAGAAAGAGTTTTATTAGCTGAACTGCGCTCCATAAGAAAGACTGTCAGAGCACAGCTTGCTTTCAGCAGACTGCGTATTTGTTTATACTAGCAATTGGAACACAGAAAAACACTTTCTGGCCTGTTTGCAATGAGCACCAGAAAGACAGTTTTATTAACTGAACCGCACTCAGTATTCAAGACTGTCAAAGATAAACTTGTTTTCAGCAAACTGCATCTTTGCTTTTACAACCCGTTATGAAGCATAAAAACACTTTCGGGCTCGCTTGCAATGAAAGGCAGAAAGAGTTTTATTAGCTGAACTGCGCTCCATAGGAAAGACTGTCAGAGCACAGCTTGCTTTCAGCAGACTGCGTATTTGTTTATACTAACAATTGGAACACAGAAAAACACTTTCTGGCGTGTTTGCAATGAGCACCAGAAAGACAGTTTTATTAACTGAACCGCACTCAGTATTCAAGACTGTCAAAGAACAACTTGTTTTCAGCAAACTGCATCTTTGCTTTTACAACCCATTATGAAGCATAAAAACACTTTCGGGCTCGCTTGCAATGAAAGGCAGAAAGAGTTTTATTAGCTGAACTGCGCTCCATAAGAAAGACTGTCAGAGCACAGCTTGCTTTCAGCAGACTCCGTATTTCTTTATACTAGCAATTGGAACACAGAAAAACACTTTCTGGCGTGTTTGCAATGAGCACCAGAAAGACAGTTTTATTAACTGAACCGCACTCAGTATTCAAGACTGTCAAAGAACAACTTGTTTTCAGCAAACTGCATCTTTGCTTTTACAACCCATTATGAAGCATAAAAACACTTTCGGGCTCGCTTGCAAAGAAAGGCAGAAAGAGTTTTATTAGCTGAACTGCGCTCCATAAGAAAGACTGTCAGAGCACAGCTTGCTTTCAGCAGACTGCGTATTTGTTTATACTAGCAATTGGAACACAGAAAAACACTTTCTGGCCTGTTTGCAATGAGCACCAGAAAGACAGTTTTATTAACTGAACCGCACTCAGTATTCAAGACTGTCAAAGATAAACTTGTTTTCAGCAAACTGCATCTTTGCTTTTACAACCCGTTATGAAGCATAAAAACACTTTCGGGCTCGCTTGCAATGAAAGGCAGAAAGAGTTTTATTAGCTGAACTGCGCTCCATAAGAAAGACTGTCAGAGCACAGCTTGCTTTCAGCAGACTGCGTATTTGTTTATACTAGCAATTGGAACACAGAAAAACACTTTCTGGTTTGATTGCAATGAGCACCAGAAAGACAGTTTTATTAACTCAACTGCACTCAGTATTCAAGACTGTCAAAGATAAACTTGTTTTCAGCAAACTGCATCTTTGCTTTTACAACCCGTTATGAAGCATAAAAACACTTTCGGGCTCGCTTGCAAAGAAAGGCAGAAAGAGTTTTATTAGCTGAACTGCGCTCCATAAGAAAGACTGTCAGAGCACAGCTTGCTTTCAGCAGACTGCGTATTTGTTTATACTAACAATTGGAACACAGAAAAACACTTTCTGGCGTGTTTGCAATGAGCACCAGAAAGACAGTTTTATTAACTGAACCGCACTCAGTATTCAAGACTGTCAAAGAACAACTTGTTTTCAGCAAACTGCATCTTTGCTTTTACAACCCGTTATGAAGCATAAAAACACTTTCGGGCTCGCTTGCAATGAAAGGCAGAAAGAGTTTTATTAGCTGAACTGCGCTCCATAAGAAAGACTGTCAGAGCACAGCTTGCTTTCAGCAGACTGCGTATTTGTTTATACTTGCAATTGGAACACAGAAAAACACTTTCTGGTTTGATTGCAATGAGCACCAGAAAGACAGTTTTATTAACTCAACTGCACTCAGTATTCAAGACTGTCAAAGATAAACTTGTTTTCAGCAAACTGCATCTTTGCTTTTACAACCCGTTATGAAGCATAAAAACACTTTCGGGCTCGCTTGCAAAGAAAGGCAGAAAGAGTTTTATTAGCTGAACTGCGCTCCATAAGAAAGACTGTCAGAGCACAGCTTGCTTTCAGCAGACTGCGTATTTGTTTATACTAACAATTGGAACACAGAAAAACACTTTCTGGCGTGTTTGCAATGAGCACCAGAAAGACAGTTTTATTAACTGAACCGCACTCAGTATTCAAGACTGTCAAAGAACAACTTGTTTTCAGCAAACTGCATCTTTGCTTTTACAACCCGTTATGAAGCATAAAAACACTTTCGGGCTCGCTTGCAATGAAAGGCAGAAAGAGTTTTATTAGCTGAACTGCGCTCCATAAGAAAGACTGTCAGAGCACAGCTTGCTTTCAGCAGACTGCGTATTTGTTTATACTAGCAATTGGAACACAGAAAAACACTTTCTGGCCTGTTTGCAATGAGCACCAGAAAGACAGTTTTATTAACTGAACCGCACTCAGTATTCAAGACTGTCAAAGATAAACTTGTTTTCAGCAAACTGCATCTTTGCTTTTACAACCCGTTATGAAGTATAAAAACACTTTCGGGCTCGCTTGCAATGAAAGGCAGAAAGAGTTTTATTAGCTGAACTGCGCTCCATAAGAAAGACTGTCAGAGCACAGCTTGCTTTCAGCAGACTGCGTATTTGTTTATACTAGCAATTGGAACACAGAAAAACACTTTCTGGCCTGTTTGCAATGAGCACCAGAAAGACAGTTTTATTAACTGAACCGCACTCAGTATTCAAGACTGTCAAAGAACAACTTGTTTTCAGCAAACTGCATCTTTGCTTTTACAACCCGTTATGAAGCATAAAAACACTTTCGGGCTCGCTTGCAATGAAAGGCAGAAAGAGTTTTATTAGCTGAACTGCGCTCCATAAGAAAGACTGTCAGAGCACAGCTTGCTTTCAGCAGACTGCGTATTTGTTTATACTAGCAATTGGAACACAGAAAAACACTTTCTGGCCTGTTTGCAATGAGCACCAGAAAGACAGTTTTATTAACTGAACCGCACTCAGTATTCAAGACTGTCAAAGATAAACTTGTTTTCAGCAAACTGCATCTTTGCTTTTACAACCCGTTATGAAGCATAAAAACACTTTCGGGCTCGCTTGCAATGAAAGGCAGAAAGAGTTTTATTAGCTGAACTGCGCTCCATAAGAAAGACTGTCAGAGCACAGCTTGCTTTCAGCAGACTGCGTATTTGTTTATACTAACAATTGGAACACAGAAAAACACTTTCTGGCGTGTTTGCAATGAGCACCAGAAAGACAGTTTTATTAACTGAACCGCACTCAGTATTCAAGACTGTCAAAGAACAACTTGTTTTCAGCAAACTGCATCTTTGCTTTTACAACCCGTTATGAAGCATAAAAACACTTTCGGGCTCGCTTGCAATGAAAGGCAGAAAGAGTTTTATTAGCTGAACTGCGCTCCATAAGAAAGACTGTCAGAGCACAGCTTGCTTTCAGCAGACTGCGTATTTGTTTATACTAACAATTGGAACACAGAAAAACACTTTCTGGCGTGTTTGCAATGAGCACCAGAAAGACAGTTTTATTAACTGAACCGCACTCAGTATTCAAGACTGTCAAAGAACAACTTGTTTTCAGCAAACTGCATCTTTGCTTTTACAACCCGTTATGAAGCATAAAAACACTTTCGGGCTCGCTTGCAAAGAAAGGCAGAAAGAGTTTTATTAGCTGAACTGCGCTCCATAAGAAAGACTGTCAGAGCACAGCTTGCTTTCAGCAGACTGCGTATTTGTTTATACTAGCAATTGGAACACAGAAAAACACTTTCTGGCCTGTTTGCAATGAGCACCAGAAAGACAGTTTTATTAACTGAACCGCACTCAGTATTCAAGACTGTCAAAGATAAACTTGTTTTCAGCAAACTGCATCTTTGCTTTTACAACCCGTTATGAAGCATAAAAACACTTTCGGGCTCGCTTGCAATGAAAGGCAGAAAGAGTTTTATTAGCTGAACTGCGCTCCATAGGAAAGACTGTCAGAGCACAGCTTGCTTTCAGCAGACTGCGTATTTGTTTATACTAACAATTGGAACACAGAAAAACACTTTCTGGCGTGTTTGCAATGAGCACCAGAAAGACAGTTTTATTAACTGAACCGCACTCAGTATTCAAGACTGTCAAAGAACAACTTGTTTTCAGCAAACTGCATCTTTGCTTTTACAACCCGTTATGAAGCATAAAAACACTTTCGGGCTCGCTTGCAATGAAAGGCAGAAAGAGTTTTATTAGCTGAACTGCGCTCCATAAGAAAGACTGTCAGAGCACAGCTTGCTTTCAGCAGACTCCGTATTTCTTTATACTAGCAATTGGAACACAGAAAAACACTTTCTGGCGTGTTTGCAATGAGCACCAGAAAGACAGTTTTATTAACTGAACCGCACTCAGTATTCAAGACTGTCAAAGAACAACTTGTTTTCAGCAAACTGCATCTTTGCTTTTACAACCCATTATGAAGCATAAAAACACTTTCGGGCTCGCTTGCAATGAAAGGCAGAAAGAGTTTTATTAGCTGAACTGCGCTCCATAAGAAAGACTGTCAGAGCACAGCTTGCTTTCAGCAGACTGCGTATTTGTTTATACTAGCAATTGGAACACAGAAAAACACTTTCTGGTTTGATTGCAATGAGCACCAGAAAGACAGTTTTATTAACTCAACTGCACTCAGTATTCAAGACTGTCAAAGATAAACTTGTTTTCAGCAAACTGCATCTTTGCTTTTACAACCCGTTATGAAGCATAAAAACACTTTCGGGCTCGCTTGCAAAGAAAGGCAGAAAGAGTTTTATTAGCTGAACTGCGCTCCATAAGAAAGACTGTCAGAGCACAGCTTGCTTTCAGCAGACTGCGTATTTGTTTATACTAGCAATTGGAACACAGAAAAACACTTTCTGGCCTGTTTGCAATGAGCACCAGAAAGACAGTTTTATTAACTGAACCGCACTCAGTATTCAAGACTGTCAAAGATAAACTTGTTTTCAGCAAACTGCATCTTTGCTTTTACAACCCGTTATGAAGCATAAAAACACTTTCGGGCTCGCTTGCAATGAAAGGCAGAAAGAGTTTTATTAGCTGAACTGCGCTCCATAAGAAAGACTGTCAGAGCACAGCTTGCTTTCAGCAGACTGCGTATTTGTTTATACTAGCAATTGGAACACAGAAAAACACTTTCTGGTTTGATTGCAATGAGCACCAGAAAGACAGTTTTATTAACTCAACTGCACTCAGTATTCAAGACTGTCAAAGATAAACTTGTTTTCAGCAAACTGCATCTTTGCTTTTACAACCCGTTATGAAGCATAAAAACACTTTCGGGCTCGCTTGCAAAGAAAGGCAGAAAGAGTTTTATTAGCTGAACTGCGCTCCATAAGAAAGACTGTCAGAGCACAGCTTGCTTTCAGCAGACTGCGTATTTGTTTATACTAACAATTGGAACACAGAAAAACACTTTCTGGCGTGTTTGCAATGAGCACCAGAAAGACAGTTTTATTAACTGAACCGCACTCAGTATTCAAGACTGTCAAAGAACAACTTGTTTTCAGCAAACTGCATCTTTGCTTTTACAACCCGTTATGAAGCATAAAAACACTTTCGGGCTCGCTTGCAATGAAAGGCAGAAAGAGTTTTATTAGCTGAACTGCGCTCCATAAGAAAGACTGTCAGAGCACAGCTTGCTTTCAGCAGACTGCGTATTTGTTTATACTAGCAATTGGAACACAGAAAAACACTTTCTGGCCTGTTTGCAATGAGCACCAGAAAGACAGTTTTATTAACTGAACCGCACTCAGTATTCAAGACTGTCAAAGATAAACTTGTTTTCAGCAAACTGCATCTTTGCTTTTACAACCCGTTATGAAGCATAAAAACACTTTCGGGCTCGCTTGCAATGAAAGGCAGAAAGAGTTTTATTAGCTGAACTGCGCTCCATAAGAAAGACTGTCAGAGCACAGCTTGCTTTCAGCAGACTGCGTATTTGTTTATACTAGCAATTGGAACACAGAAAAACACTTTCTGGTTTGATTGCAATGAGCACCAGAAAGACAGTTTTATTAACTCAACTGCACTCAGTATTCAAGACTGTCAAAGATAAACTTGTTTTCAGCAAACTGCATCTTTGCTTTTACAACCCGTTATGAAGCATAAAAACACTTTCGGGCTCGCTTGCAAAGAAAGGCAGAAAGAGTTTTATTAGCTGAACTGCGCTCCATAAGAAAGACTGTCAGAGCACAGCTTGCTTTCAGCAGACTGCGTATTTGTTTATACTAACAATTGGAACACAGAAAAACACTTTCTGGCGTGTTTGCAATGAGCACCAGAAAGACAGTTTTATTAACTGAACCGCACTCAGTATTCAAGACTGTCAAAGAACAACTTGTTTTCAGCAAACTGCATCTTTGCTTTTACAACCCGTTATGAAGCATAAAAACACTTTCGGGCTCGCTTGCAATGAAAGGCAGAAAGAGTTTTATTAGCTGAACTGCGCTCCATAAGAAAGACTGTCAGAGCACAGCTTGCTTTCAGCAGACTGCGTATTTGTTTATACTTGCAATTGGAACACAGAAAAACACTTTCTGGTTTGATTGCAATGAGCACCAGAAAGACAGTTTTATTAACTCAACTGCACTCAGTATTCAAGACTGTCAAAGATAAACTTGTTTTCAGCAAACTGCATCTTTGCTTTTACAACCCGTTATGAAGCATAAAAACACTTTCGGGCTCGCTTGCAAAGAAAGGCAGAAAGAGTTTTATTAGCTGAACTGCGCTCCATAAGAAAGACTGTCAGAGCACAGCTTGCTTTCAGCAGACTGCGTATTTGTTTATACTAACAATTGGAACACAGAAAAACACTTTCTGGCGTGTTTGCAATGAGCACCAGAAAGACAGTTTTATTAACTGAACCGCACTCAGTATTCAAGACTGTCAAAGAACAACTTGTTTTCAGCAAACTGCATCTTTGCTTTTACAACCCGTTATGAAGCATAAAAACACTTTCGGGCTCGCTTGCAATGAAAGGCAGAAAGAGTTTTATTAGCTGAACTGCGCTCCATAAGAAAGACTGTCAGAGCACAGCTTGCTTTCAGCAGACTGCGTATTTGTTTATACTAGCAATTGGAACACAGAAAAACACTTTCTGGCCTGTTTGCAATGAGCACCAGAAAGACAGTTTTATTAACTGAACCGCACTCAGTATTCAAGACTGTCAAAGATAAACTTGTTTTCAGCAAACTGCATCTTTGCTTTTACAACCCGTTATGAAGTATAAAAACACTTTCGGGCTCGCTTGCAATGAAAGGCAGAAAGAGTTTTATTAGCTGAACTGCGCTCCATAAGAAAGACTGTCAGAGCACAGCTTGCTTTCAGCAGACTGCGTATTTGTTTATACTAGCAATTGGAACACAGAAAAACACTTTCTGGCCTGTTTGCAATGAGCACCAGAAAGACAGTTTTATTAACTGAACCGCACTCAGTATTCAAGACTGTCAAAGAACAACTTGTTTTCAGCAAACTGCATCTTTGCTTTTACAACCCGTTATGAAGCATAAAAACACTTTCGGGCTCGCTTGCAATGAAAGGCAGAAAGAGTTTTATTAGCTGAACTGCGCTCCATAAGAAAGACTGTCAGAGCACAGCTTGCTTTCAGCAGACTGCGTATTTGTTTATACTAGCAATTGGAACACAGAAAAACACTTTCTGGCCTGTTTGCAATGAGCACCAGAAAGACAGTTTTATTAACTGAACCGCACTCAGTATTCAAGACTGTCAAAGATAAACTTGTTTTCAGCAAACTGCATCTTTGCTTTTACAACCCGTTATGAAGCATAAAAACACTTTCGGGCTCGCTTGCAATGAAAGGCAGAAAGAGTTTTATTAGCTGAACTGCGCTCCATAAGAAAGACTGTCAGAGCACAGCTTGCTTTCAGCAGACTGCGTATTTGTTTATACTAACAATTGGAACACAGAAAAACACTTTCTGGCGTGTTTGCAATGAGCACCAGAAAGACAGTTTTATTAACTGAACCGCACTCAGTATTCAAGACTGTCAAAGAACAACTTGTTTTCAGCAAACTGCATCTTTGCTTTTACAACCCGTTATGAAGCATAAAAACACTTTCGGGCTCGCTTGCAATGAAAGGCAGAAAGAGTTTTATTAGCTGAACTGCGCTCCATAAGAAAGACTGTCAGAGCACAGCTTGCTTTCAGCAGACTGCGTATTTGTTTATACTAACAATTGGAACACAGAAAAACACTTTCTGGCGTGTTTGCAATGAGCACCAGAAAGACAGTTTTATTAACTGAACCGCACTCAGTATTCAAGACTGTCAAAGAACAACTTGTTTTCAGCAAACTGCATCTTTGCTTTTACAACCCGTTATGAAGCATAAAAACACTTTCGGGCTCGCTTGCAAAGAAAGGCAGAAAGAGTTTTATTAGCTGAACTGCGCTCCATAAGAAAGACTGTCAGAGCACAGCTTGCTTTCAGCAGACTGCGTATTTGTTTATACTAGCAATTGGAACACAGAAAAACACTTTCTGGCCTGTTTGCAATGAGCACCAGAAAGACAGTTTTATTAACTGAACCGCACTCAGTATTCAAGACTGTCAAAGATAAACTTGTTTTCAGCAAACTGCATCTTTGCTTTTACAACCCGTTATGAAGCATAAAAACACTTTCGGGCTCGCTTGCAATGAAAGGCAGAAAGAGTTTTATTAGCTGAACTGCGCTCCATAGGAAAGACTGTCAGAGCACAGCTTGCTTTCAGCAGACTGCGTATTTGTTTATACTAACAATTGGAACACAGAAAAACACTTTCTGGCGTGTTTGCAATGAGCACCAGAAAGACAGTTTTATTAACTGAACCGCACTCAGTATTCAAGACTGTCAAAGAACAACTTGTTTTCAGCAAACTGCATCTTTGCTTTTACAACCCATTATGAAGCATAAAAACACTTTCGGGCTCGCTTGCAATGAAAGGCAGAAAGAGTTTTATTAGCTGAACTGCGCTCCATAAGAAAGACTGTCAGAGCACAGCTTGCTTTCAGCAGACTCCGTATTTCTTTATACTAGCAATTGGAACACAGAAAAACACTTTCTGGCGTGTTTGCAATGAGCACCAGAAAGACAGTTTTATTAACTGAACCGCACTCAGTATTCAAGACTGTCAAAGAACAACTTGTTTTCAGCAAACTGCATCTTTGCTTTTACAACCCATTATGAAGCATAAAAACACTTTCGGGCTCGCTTGCAATGAAAGGCAGAAAGAGTTTTATTAGCTGAACTGCGCTCCATAAGAAAGACTGTCAGAGCACAGCTTGCTTTCAGCAGACTGCGTATTTGTTTATACTAGCAATTGGAACACAGAAAAACACTTTCTGGTTTGATTGCAATGAGCACCAGAAAGACAGTTTTATTAACTCAACTGCACTCAGTATTCAAGACTGTCAAAGATAAACTTGTTTTCAGCAAACTGCATCTTTGCTTTTACAACCCGTTATGAAGCATAAAAACACTTTCGGGCTCGCTTGCAAAGAAAGGCAGAAAGAGTTTTATTAGCTGAACTGCGCTCCATAAGAAAGACTGTCAGAGCACAGCTTGCTTTCAGCAGACTGCGTATTTGTTTATACTAGCAATTGGAACACAGAAAAACACTTTCTGGTTTGATTGCAATGAGCACCAGAAAGACAGTTTTATTAACTCAACTGCACTCAGTATTCAAGACTGTCAAAGATAAACTTGTTTTCAGCAAACTGCATCTTTGCTTTTACAACCCGTTATGAAGCATAAAAACACTTTCGGGCTCGCTTGCAATGAAAGGCAGAAAGAGTTTTATTAGCTGAACTGCGCTCCATAAGAAAGACTGTCAGAGCACAGCTTGCTTTCAGCAGACTGCGTATTTGTTTATACTAGCAATTGGAACACAGAAAAACACTTTCTGGTTTGATTGCAATGAGCACCAGAAAGACAGTTTTATTAACTCAACTGCACTCAGTATTCAAGACTGTCAAAGATAAACTTGTTTTCAGCAAACTGCATCTTTGCTTTTACAACCCGTTATGAAGCATAAAAACACTTTCGGGCTCGCTTGCAAAGAAAGGCAGAAAGAGTTTTATTAGCTGAACTGCGCTCCATAAGAAAGACTGTCAGAGCACAGCTTGCTTTCAGCAGACTGCGTATTTGTTTATACTAACAATTGGAACACAGAAAAACACTTTCTGGCGTGTTTGCAATGAGCACCAGAAAGACAGTTTTATTAACTGAACCGCACTCAGTATTCAAGACTGTCAAAGAACAACTTGTTTTCAGCAAACTGCATCTTTGCTTTTACAACCCGTTATGAAGCATAAAAACACTTTCGGGCTCGCTTGCAATGAAAGGCAGAAAGAGTTTTATTAGCTGAACTGCGCTCCATAAGAAAGACTGTCAGAGCACAGCTTGCTTTCAGCAGACTGCGTATTTGTTTATACTAGCAATTGGAACACAGAAAAACACTTTCTGGCCTGTTTGCAATGAGCACCAGAAAGACAGTTTTATTAACTGAACCGCACTCAGTATTCAAGACTGTCAAAGATAAACTTGTTTTCAGCAAACTGCATCTTTGCTTTTACAACCCGTTATGAAGTATAAAAACACTTTCGGGCTCGCTTGCAATGAAAGGCAGAAAGAGTTTTATTAGCTGAACTGCGCTCCATAAGAAAGACTGTCAGAGCACAGCTTGCTTTCAGCAGACTGCGTATTTGTTTATACTAGCAATTGGAACACAGAAAAACACTTTCTGGTTTGATTGCAATGAGCACCAGAAAGACAGTTTTATTAACTCAACTGCACTCAGTATTCAAGACTGTCAAAGATAAACTTGTTTTCAGCAAACTGCATCTTTGCTTTTACAACCCGTTATGAAGCATAAAAACACTTTCGGGCTCGCTTGCAAAGAAAGGCAGAAAGAGTTTTATTAGCTGAACTGCGCTCCATAAGAAAGACTGTCAGAGCACAGCTTGCTTTCAGCAGACTGCGTATTTGTTTATACTAACAATTGGAACACAGAAAAACACTTTCTGGCGTGTTTGCAATGAGCACCAGAAAGACAGTTTTATTAACTGAACCGCACTCAGTATTCAAGACTGTCAAAGAACAACTTGTTTTCAGCAAACTGCATCTTTGCTTTTACAACCCGTTATGAAGCATAAAAACACTTTCGGGCTCGCTTGCAATGAAAGGCAGAAAGAGTTTTATTAGCTGAACTGCGCTCCATAAGAAAGACTGTCAGAGCACAGCTTGCTTTCAGCAGACTGCGTATTTGTTTATACTAGCAATTGGAACACAGAAAAACACTTTCTGGCCTGTTTGCAATGAGCACCAGAAAGACAGTTTTATTAACTGAACCGCACTCAGTATTCAAGACTGTCAAAGATAAACTTGTTTTCAGCAAACTGCATCTTTGCTTTTACAACCCGTTATGAAGCATAAAAACACTTTCGGGCTCGCTTGCAATGAAAGGCAGAAAGAGTTTTATTAGCTGAACTGCGCTCCATAAGAAAGACTGTCAGAGCACAGCTTGCTTTCAGCAGACTGCGTATTTGTTTATACTAGCAATTGGAACACAGAAAAACACTTTCTGGTTTGATTGCAATGAGCACCAGAAAGACAGTTTTATTAACTCAACTGCACTCAGTATTCAAGACTGTCAAAGATAAACTTGTTTTCAGCAAACTGCATCTTTGCTTTTACAACCCGTTATGAAGCATAAAAACACTTTCGGGCTCGCTTGCAAAGAAAGGCAGAAAGAGTTTTATTAGCTGAACTGCGCTCCATAAGAAAGACTGTCAGAGCACAGCTTGCTTTCAGCAGACTGCGTATTTGTTTATACTAACAATTGGAACACAGAAAAACACTTTCTGGCGTGTTTGCAATGAGCACCAGAAAGACAGTTTTATTAACTGAACCGCACTCAGTATTCAAGACTGTCAAAGAACAACTTGTTTTCAGCAAACTGCATCTTTGCTTTTACAACCCGTTATGAAGCATAAAAACACTTTCGGGCTCGCTTGCAATGAAAGGCAGAAAGAGTTTTATTAGCTGAACTGCGCTCCATAAGAAAGACTGTCAGAGCACAGCTTGCTTTCAGCAGACTGCGTATTTGTTTATACTAACAATTGGAACACAGAAAAACACTTTCTGGCGTGTTTGCAATGAGCACCAGAAAGACAGTTTTATTAACTGAACCGCACTCAGTATTCAAGACTGTCAAAGAACAACTTGTTTTCAGCAAACTGCATCTTTGCTTTTACAACCCGTTATGAAGCATAAAAACACTTTCGGGCTCGCTTGCAATGAAAGGCAGAAAGAGTTTTATTAGCTGAACTGCGCTCCATAAGAAAGACTGTCAGAGCACAGCTTGCTTTCAGCAGACTGCGTATTTGTTTATACTAGCAATTGGAACACAGAAAAACACTTTCTGGTTTGATTGCAATGAGCACCAGAAAGACAGTTTTATTAACTCAACCGCACTCAGTATTCAAGACTGTCAAAGAACAACTTGTTTTCAGCAAACTGCATCTTTGCTTTTACAACCCGTTATGAAGCATAAAAACACTTTCGGGCTCGCTTGCAATGAAAGGCAGAAAGAGTTTTATTAGCTGAACTGCGCTCCATAAGAAAGACTGTCAGAGCACAGCTTGCTTTCAGCAGACTGCGTATTTGTTTATACTAACAATTGGAACACAGAAAAACACTTTCTGGCGTGTTTGCAATGAGCACCAGAAAGACAGTTTTATTAACTGAACCGCACTCAGTATTCAAGACTGTCAAAGAACAACTTGTTTTCAGCAAACTGCATCTTTGCTTTTACAACCCGTTATGAAGCATAAAAACACTTTCGGGCTCGCTTGCAATGAAAGGCAGAAAGAGTTTTATTAGCTGAACTGCGCTCCATAAGAAAGACTGTCAGAGCACAGCTTGCTTTCAGCAGACTGCGTATTTGTTTATACTAACAATTGGAACACAGAAAAACACTTTCTGGCGTGTTTGCAATGAGCACCAGAAAGACAGTTTTATTAACTGAACCGCACTCAGTATTCAAGACTGTCAAAGAACAACTTGTTTTCAGCAAACTGCATCTTTGCTTTTACAACCCGTTATGAAGCATAAAAACACTTTCGGGCTCGCTTGCAATGAAAGGCAGAAAGAGTTTTATTAGCTGAACTGCACTCCATAAGAAAGACTCTCAGAGCACAGCTTGCTTTCAGCAGACTGCATATTTGTTTATACTAACAAGTAGAACACAGAAAAACACTTTCTGGTTTGTTTGCAATGAGCACCAGAAAGACAGTTTTATTAACTGAACCGCACTCAGTATTCAAGACTGTCAAAGAACAACTTGTTTTCAGCAAACTGCATCTTTGCTTTTACAGTCCATTATGAAGCATAAAAACACTTTCGGGCTCGCTTGCAATGAGAGGCAGAAAGAGTTTTATTAGCTGAACTGCACTCCATAAGAAAGACTGTCAGAGCACAGCTTGCTTTCAGCAGACTGCGTATTTCTTTATACTAGCAATTGGAACACAGAAAAACACTTTCTGGCGTGTTTGCAATGAGCACCAGAAAGACAGTTTTATTAACTGAACCGCACTCAGTATTCAAGACTGTCAAAGAACAACTTGTTTTCAGCAAACTGCATCTTTGCTTTTACAACCCGTTATGAAGCATAAAAACACTTTCGGGCTCGCTTGCAATGAAAGGCAGAAAGAGTTTTATTAGCTGAACTGCACTCCATAAGAAAGACTCTCAGAGCACAGCTTGCTTTCAGCAGACTGCATATTTGTTTATACTAACAATTAGAACACAGAAAAACACTTTCTGGTTTGTTTGCAATGAGCACCAGAAAGACAGTTTTATTAACTCAACTGCACTCAGTATTCAAGACTGTCAAAGATAAACTTGTTTTCAGCAAACTGCATCTTTGCTTTTACAACCCGTTATGAAGCATAAAAACACTTTCGGGCTCGCTTGCAATGAAAGGCAGAAAGAGTTTTATTAGCTGAACTGCGCTCCATAAGAAAGACTCTCAGAGCACAGCTTGCTTTCAGCAGACTGCATATTTGTTTATACTAACAATTAGAACACAGAAAAACACTTTCTGGTTTGTTTGCAATGAGCACCAGAAAGACAGTTTTATTAACTCAACTGCACTCAGTATTCAAGACTGTCAAAGATAAACTTGTTTTCAGCAAACTGCATCTTTGCTTTTACAACCCGTTATGAAGCATAAAAACACTTTCGGGCTCGCTTGCAATGAAAGGCAGAAAGAGTTTTATTAGCTGAACTGCGCTCCATAAGAAAGACTGTCAGAGCACAGCTTGCTTTCAGCAGACTGCGTATTTGTTTATACTAACAATTGGAACACAGAAAAACACTTTCTGGCGTGTTTGCAATGAGCACCAGAAAGACAGTTTTATTAACTGAACCGCACTCAGTATTCAAGACTGTCAAAGAACAACTTGTTTTCAGCAAACTGCATCTTTGCTTTTACAACCCGTTATGAAGCATAAAAACACTTTCGGGCTCGCTTGCAATGAAAGGCAGAAAGAGTTTTATTAGCTGAACTGCCCTCCATAAGAAAGACTGTCAGAGCACAGCTTGCTTTCAGCAGACTGCGTATTTGTTTATACTAGCAATTGGAACACAGAAAAACACTTTCTGGCGTGTTTGCAATGAGCACCAGAAAGACAGTTTTATTAACTGAACCGCACTCAGTATTCAAGACTGTCAAAGAACAACTTGTTTTCAGCAAACTGCATCTTTGCTTTTACAACCCGTTATGAAGCATAAAAACACTTTCGGGCTCGCTTGCAATGAAAGGCAGAAAGAGTTTTATTAGCTGAACTGCACTCCATAAGAAAGACTCTCAGAGCACAGCTTGCTTTCAGCAGACTGCGTATTTGTTTATACTAACAATTGGAACACAGAAAAACACTTTCTGGCGTGTTTGCAATGAGCACCAGAAAGACAGTTTTATTAACTGAACCGCACTCAGTATTCAAGATTGTCAAAGAACAACTTGTTTTCAGCAAACTGCATCTTTGCTTTTACAACCCGTTATGAAGCATAAAAACACTTTCGGGCTCGCTTGCAATGAAAGGCAGAAAGAGTTTTATTAGCTGAACTGCGCTCCATAAGAAAGACTGTCAGAGCACAGCTTGCTTTCAGCAGACTGCGTATTTGTTTATACTAGCAATTGGAACACAGAAAAACACTTTCTGGCGTGTTTGCAATGAGCACCAGAAAGACAGTTTTATTAACTGAACCGCACTCAGTATTCAAGACTGTCAAAGAACAACTTGTTTTCAGCAAACTGCATCTTTGCTTTTACAACCCGTTATGAAGCATAAAAACACTTTCGGGCTCGCTTGCAATGAAAGGCAGAAAGAGTTTTATTAGCTGACCTGCACTCCATAAGAAAGACTCTCAGAGCACAGCTTGCTTTCAGCAGACTGCATATTTGTTTATACTAACAATTAGAACACAGAAAAACACTTTCTGGTTTGTTTGCAATGAGCACCAGAAAGACAGTTTTATTAACTGAACCGCACTCAGTATTCAAGACTGTCAAAGATAAACTTGTTTTCAGCAAACTGCATCTTTGCTTTTACAACCAGTTATGAAGCATAAAAACACTTTCGGGCTCGCTTGCAATGAAAGGCAGAAAGAGTTTTATTAGCTGAACTGCGCTCCATAAGAAAGACTGTCAGAGCACAGCTTGCTTTCAGCAGACTGCGTATTTGTTTATACTAGCAATTGGAACACAGAAAAACACTTTCTGGCGTGTTTGCAATGAGCACCAGAAAGACAGTTTTATTAACTGAACCGCACTCAGTATTCAAGACTGTCAAAGAACAACTTGTTTTCAGCAAACTGCATCTTTGCTTTTACAACCCGTTATGAAGCATAAAAACACTTTCGGGCTCGCTTGCAATGAAAGGCAGAAAGAGTTTTATTAGCTGAACTGCGCTCCATAAGAAAGACTGTCAGAGCACAGCTTGCTTTCAGCAGACTGCGTATTTGTTTATACTAACAATTGGAACACAGAAAAACACTTTCTGGCGTGTTTGCAATGAGCACCAGAAAGACAGTTTTATTAACTGAACCGCACTCAGTATTCAAGATTGTCAAAGAACAACTTGTTTTCAGCAAACTGCATCTTTGCTTTTACAACCCGTTATGAAGCATAAAAACACTTTCGGGCTCGCTTGCAATGAAAGGCAGAAAGAGTTTTATTAGCTGAACTGCGCTCCATAAGAAAGACTGTCAGAGCACAGCTTGCTTTCAGCAGACTGCGTATTTGTTTATACTAACAATTGGAACACAGAAAAACACTTTCTGGCGTGTTTGCAATGAGCACCAGAAAGACAGTTTTATTAACTGAACCGCACTCAGTATTCAAGATTGTCAAAGAACAACTTGTTTTCAGCAAACTGCATCTTTGCTTTTACAACCCGTTATGAAGCATAAAAACACTTTCGGGCTCGCTTGCAATGAAAGGCAGAAAGAGTTTTATTAGCTGAACTGCGCTCCATAAGAAAGACTGTCAGAGCACAGCTTGCTTTCAGCAGACTGCGTATTTGTTTATACTAACAATTGGAACACAGAAAAACACTTTCTGGCGTGTTTGCAATGAGCACCAGAAAGACAGTTTTATTAACTGAACCGCACTCAGTATTCAAGATTGTCAAAGAACAACTTGTTTTCAGCAAACTGCATCTTTGCTTTTACAACCCGTTATGAAGCATAAAAACACTTTCGGGCTCGCTTGCAATGAAAGGCAGAAAGAGTTTTATTAGCTGAACTGCGCTCCATAAGAAAGACTGTCAGAGCACAGCTTGCTTTCAGCAGACTGCGTATTTGTTTATACTAACAATTGGAACACAGAAAAACACTTTCTGGCGTGTTTGCAATGAGCACCAGAAAGACAGTTTTATTAACTGAACCGCACTCAGTATTCAAGACTGTCAAAGAACAACTTGTTTTCAGCAAACTGCATCTTTGCTTTTACAACCCGTTATGAAGCATAAAAACACTTTCGGGCTCGCTTGCAATGAAAGGCAGAAAGAGTTTTATTAGCTGAACTGCACTCCATAAGAAAGACTCTCAGAGCACAGCTTGCTTTCAGCAGACTGCATATTTGTTTATACTAACAAGTAGAACACAGAAAAACACTTTCTGGTTTGTTTGCAATGAGCACCAGAAAGACAGTTTTATTAACTGAACCGCACTCAGTATTCAAGACTGTCAAAGAACAACTTGTTTTCAGCAAACTGCATCTTTGCTTTTACAGTCCATTATGAAGCATAAAAACACTTTCGGGCTCGCTTGCAATGAGAGGCAGAAAGAGTTTTATTAGCTGAACTGCACTCCATAAGAAAGACTGTCAGAGCACAGCTTGCTTTCAGCAGACTGCGTATTTGTTTATACTAGCAATTGGAACACAGAAAAACACTTTCTGGCGTGTTTGCAATGAGCACCAGAAAGACAGTTTTATTAACTGAACCGCACTCAGTATTCAAGACTGTCAAAGAACAACTTGTTTTCAGCAAACTGCATCTTTGCTTTTACAACCCGTTATGAAGCATAAAAACACTTTCGGGCTCGCTTGCAATGAAAGGCAGAAAGAGTTTTATTAGCTGAACTGCACTCCATAAGAAAGACTCTCAGAGCACAGCTTGCTTTCAGCAGACTGCATATTTGTTTATACTAACAATTAGAACACAGAAAAACACTTTCTGGTTTGTTTGCAATGAGCACCAGAAAGACAGTTTTATTAACTGAACCGCACTCAGTATTCAAGACTGTCAAAGAACAACTTGTTTTCAGCAAACTGCATCTTTGCTTTTACAACCCGTTATGAAGCATAAAAACACTTTCGGGCTCGCTTGCAATGAAAGGCAGAAAGAGTTTTATTAGCTGAACTGCGCTCCATAAGAAAGACTGTCAGAGCACAGCTTGCTTTCAGCAGACTGCGTATTTGTTTATACTAACAATTGGAACACAGAAAAACACTTTCTGGCGTGTTTGCAATGAGCACCAGAAAGACAGTTTTATTAACTGAACCGCACTCAGTATTCAAGACTGTCAAAGAACAACTTGTTTTCAGCAAACTGCATCTTTGCTTTTACAGTCCATTATGAAGCATAAAAACACTTTCGGGCTCGCTTGCAATGAGAGGCAGAAAGAGTTTTATTAGCTGAACTGCACTCCATAAGAAAGACTGTCAGAGCACAGCTTGCTTTCAGCAGACTGCGTATTTCTTTATACTAGCAATTGGAACACAGAAAAACACTTTCTGGCGTGTTTGCAATGAGCACCAGAAAGACAGTTTTATTAACTGAACCGCACTCAGTATTCAAGACTGTCAAAGAACAACTTGTTTTCAGCAAACTGCATCTTTGCTTTTACAACCCGTTATGAAGCATAAAAACACTTTCGGGCTCGCTTGCAATGAAAGGCAGAAAGAGTTTTATTAGCTGAACTGCCCTCCATAAGAAAGACTGTCAGAGCACAGCTTGCTTTCAGCAGACTGCGTATTTGTTTATACTAGCAATTGGAACACAGAAAAACACTTTCTGGCGTGTTTGCAATGAGCACCAGAAAGACAGTTTTATTAACTGAACCGCACTCAGTATTCAAGACTGTCAAAGAACAACTTGTTTTCAGCAAACTGCATCTTTGCTTTTACAACCCGTTATGAAGCATAAAAACACTTTCGGGCTCGCTTGCAATGAAAGGCAGAAAGAGTTTTATTAGCTGAACTGCGCTCCATAAGAAAGACTGTCAGAGCACAGCTTGCTTTCAGCAGACTGCGTATTTGTTTATACTAACAATTGGAACACAGAAAAACACTTTCTGGCGTGTTTGCAATGAGCACCAGAAAGACAGTTTTATTAACTGAACCGCACTCAGTATTCAAGATTGTCAAAGAACAACTTGTTTTCAGCAAACTGCATCTTTGCTTTTACAACCCGTTATGAAGCATAAAAACACTTTCGGGCTCGCTTGCAATGAAAGGCAGAAAGAGTTTTATTAGCTGAACTGCGCTCCATAAGAAAGACTGTCAGAGCACAGCTTGCTTTCAGCAGACTGCGTATTTGTTTATACTAGCAATTGGAACACAGAAAAACACTTTCTGGCGTGTTTGCAATGAGCACCAGAAAGACAGTTTTATTAACTGAACCGCACTCAGTATTCAAGACTGTCAAAGATAAACTTGTTTTCAGCAAACTGCATCTTTGCTTTTACAACCCGTTATGAAGCATAAAAACACTTTCGGGCTCGCTTGCAATGAAAGGCAGAAAGAGTTTTATTAGCTGAACTGCGCTCCATAAGAAAGACTGTCAGAGCACAGCTTGCTTTCAGCAGACTGCGTATTTGTTCATACTAGCAATTGGAACACAGAAAAACACTTTCTGGCGTGTTTGCAATGAGCACCAGAAAGACAGTTTTATTAACTGAACCGCACTCAGTATTCAAGACTGTCAAAGAACAACTTGTTTTCAGCAAACTGCATCTTTGCTTTTACAACCCGTTATGAAGCATAAAAACACTTTCGGGCTCGCTTGCAATGAAAGGCAGAAAGAGTTTTATTAGCTGAACTGCGCTCCATAAGAAAGACTGTCAGAGCACAGCTTGCTTTCAGCAGACTGCATATTTGTTTATACTAGCAATTGGAACACAGAAAAACACTTTCTGGCCTGTTTGCAATGAGCACCAGAAAGACAGTTTTATTAACTGAACCGCACTCAGTATTCAAGACTGTCAAAGAACAACTTGTTTTCAGCAAACTGCATCTTTGCTTTTACAACCCGTTATGAAGCATAAAAACACTTTCGGGCTCGCTTGCAATGAAAGGCAGAAAGAGTTTTATTAGCTGAACTGCGCTCCATAAGAAAGACTGTCAGAGCACAGCTTGCTTTCAGCAGACTGCGTATTTGTTCATACTAGCAATTGGAACACAGAAAAACACTTTCTGGCCTGTTAGCAATGAGCACCAGAAAGACAGTTTTATTAACTGAACCGCACTCAGTATTCAAGACTGTCAAAGAACAACTTGTTTTCAGCAAACTGCATCTTTGCTTTTACAACCCGTTATGAAGCATAAAAACACTTTCGGGCTCGCTTGCAATGAAAGGCAGAAAGAGTTTTATTAGCTGAACTGCGCTCCATAAGAAAGACTGTCAGAGCACAGCTTGCTTTCAGCAGACTGCGTATTTGTTTATACTAACAATTGGAACACAGAAAAACACTTTCTGGCGTGTTTGCAATGAGCACCAGAAAGACAGTTTTATTAACTGAACCGCACTCAGTATTCAAGACTGTCAAAGAACAACTTGTTTTCAGCAAACTGCATCTTTGCTTTTACAACCCGTTATGAAGCATAAAAACACTTTCGGGCTCGCTTGCAATGAAAGGCAGAAAGAGTTTTATTAGCTGAACTGCGCTCCATAAGAAAGACTGTCAGAGCACAGCTTGCTTTCAGCAGACTGCGTATTTGTTTATACTAGCAATTGGAACACAGAAAAACACTTTCTGGCCTGTTTGCAATGAGCACCAGAAAGACAGTTTTATTAACTGAACCGCACTCAGTATTCAAGACTGTCAAAGATAAACTTGTTTTCAGCAAACTGCATCTTTGCTTTTACAACCCGTTATGAAGCATAAAAACACTTTCGGGCTCGCTTGCAATGAAAGGCAGAAAGAGTTTTATTAGCTGAACTGCGCTCCATAAGAAAGACTGTCAGAGCACAGCTTGCTTTCAGCAGACTGCGTATTTGTTTATACTAGCAATTGGAACACAGAAAAACACTTTCTGGTTTGATTGCAATGAGCACCAGAAAGACAGTTTTATTAACTCAACTGCACTCAGTATTCAAGACTGTCAAAGATAAACTTGTTTTCAGCAAACTGCATCTTTGCTTTTACAACCCGTTATGAAGCATAAAAACACTTTCGGGCTCGCTTGCAAAGAAAGGCAGAAAGAGTTTTATTACCTGAACTGCGCTCCATAAGAAAGACTGTCAGAGCACAGCTTGCTTTCAGCAGACTGCGTATTTGTTTATACTAGCAATTGGAACACAGAAAAACACTTTCTGGCCTGTTTGCAATGAGCACCAGAAAGACAGTTTTATTAACTGAACCGCACTCAGTATTCAAGACTGTCAAAGAACAACTTGTTTTCAGCAAACTGCATCTTTGCTTTTACAACCCGTTATGAAGCATAAAAACACTTTCGGGCTCGCTTGCAATGAGAGGCAGAAAGAGTTTTATTAGCTGAACTGCACTCCATAAGAAAGACTGTCAGAGCACAGCTTGCTTTCAGCAGACTGCGTATTTCTTTATACTAGCAATTGGAACACAGAAAAACACTTTCTGGCGTGTTTGCAATGAGCACCAGAAAGACAGTTTTATTAACTGAACCGCACTCAGTATTCAAGACTGTCAAAGAACAACTTGTTTTCAGCAAACTGCATCTTTGCTTTTACAACCCGTTATGAAGCATAAAAACACTTTCGGGCTCGCTTGCAATGAAAGGCAGAAAGAGTTTTATTAGCTGAACTGCACTCCATAAGAAAGACTCTCAGAGCACAGCTTGCTTTCAGCAGACTGCATATTTGTTTATACTAACAATTAGAACACAGAAAAACACTTTCTGGTTTGTTTGCAATGAGCACCAGAAAGACAGTTTTATTAACTCAACTGCACTCAGTATTCAAGACTGTCAAAGATAAACTTGTTTTCAGCAAACTGCATCTTTGCTTTTACAACCCGTTATGAAGCATAAAAACACTTTCGGGCTCGCTTGCAATGAAAGGCAGAAAGAGTTTTATTAGCTGAACTGCGCTCCATAAGAAAGACTGTCAGAGCACAGCTTGCTTTCAGCAGACTGCGTATTTGTTTATACTAACAATTGGAACACAGAAAAACACTTTCTGGCGTGTTTGCAATGAGCACCAGAAAGACAGTTTTATTAACTGAACCGCACTCAGTATTCAAGACTGTCAAAGAACAACTTGTTTTCAGCAAACTGCATCTTTGCTTTTACAACCCGTTATGAAGCATAAAAACACTTTCGGGCTCGCTTGCAATGAAAGGCAGAAAGAGTTTTATTAGCTGAACTGCGCTCCATAAGAAAGACTGTCAGAGCACAGCTTGCTTTCAGCAGACTGCGTATTTGTTCATACTAGCAATTGGAACACAGAAAAACACTTTCTGGCGTGTTTGCAATGAGCACCAGAAAGACAGTTTTATTAACTGAACCGCACTCAGTATTCAAGACTGTCAAAGAACAACTTGTTTTCAGCAAACTGCATCTTTGCTTTTACAACCCGTTATGAAGCATAAAAACACTTTCGGGCTCGCTTGCAATGAAAGGCAGAAAGAGTTTTATTAGCTGAACTGCGCTCCATAAGAAAGACTGTCAGAGCACAGCTTGCTTTCAGCAGACTGCATATTTGTTTATACTAGCAATTGGAACACAGAAAAACACTTTCTGGCCTGTTTGCAATGAGCACCAGAAAGACAGTTTTATTAACTGAACCGCACTCAGTATTCAAGACTGTCAAAGAACAACTTGTTTTCAGCAAACTGCATCTTTGCTTTTACAACCCGTTATGAAGCATAAAAACACTTTCGGGCTCGCTTGCAATGAAAGGCAGAAAGAGTTTTATTAGCTGAACTGCGCTCCATAAGAAAGACTGTCAGAGCACAGCTTGCTTTCAGCAGACTGCGTATTTGTTCATACTAGCAATTGGAACACAGAAAAACACTTTCTGGCCTGTTAGCAATGAGCACCAGAAAGACAGTTTTATTAACTGAACCGCACTCAGTATTCAAGACTGTCAAAGAACAACTTGTTTTCAGCAAACTGCATCTTTGCTTTTACAACCCGTTATGAAGCATAAAAACACTTTCGGGCTCGCTTGCAATGAAAGGCAGAAAGAGTTTTATTAGCTGAACTGCGCTCCATAAGAAAGACTGTCAGAGCACAGCTTGCTTTCAGCAGACTGCGTATTTGTTTATACTAACAATTGGAACACAGAAAAACACTTTCTGGCGTGTTTGCAATGAGCACCAGAAAGACAGTTTTATTAACTGAACCGCACTCAGTATTCAAGACTGTCAAAGAACAACTTGTTTTCAGCAAACTGCATCTTTGCTTTTACAACCCGTTATGAAGCATAAAAACACTTTCGGGCTCGCTTGCAATGAAAGGCAGAAAGAGTTTTATTAGCTGAACTGCGCTCCATAAGAAAGACTGTCAGAGCACAGCTTGCTTTCAGCAGACTGCGTATTTGTTTATACTAGCAATTGGAACACAGAAAAACACTTTCTGGCCTGTTTGCAATGAGCACCAGAAAGACAGTTTTATTAACTGAACCGCACTCAGTATTCAAGACTGTCAAAGATAAACTTGTTTTCAGCAAACTGCATCTTTGCTTTTACAACCCGTTATGAAGCATAAAAACACTTTCGGGCTCGCTTGCAATGAAAGGCAGAAAGAGTTTTATTAGCTGAACTGCGCTCCATAAGAAAGACTGTCAGAGCACAGCTTGCTTTCAGCAGACTGCGTATTTGTTTATACTAGCAATTGGAACACAGAAAAACACTTTCTGGTTTGATTGCAATGAGCACCAGAAAGACAGTTTTATTAACTCAACTGCACTCAGTATTCAAGACTGTCAAAGATAAACTTGTTTTCAGCAAACTGCATCTTTGCTTTTACAACCCGTTATGAAGCATAAAAACACTTTCGGGCTCGCTTGCAAAGAAAGGCAGAAAGAGTTTTATTACCTGAACTGCGCTCCATAAGAAAGACTGTCAGAGCACAGCTTGCTTTCAGCAGACTGCGTATTTGTTTATACTAGCAATTGGAACACAGAAAAACACTTTCTGGCCTGTTTGCAATGAGCACCAGAAAGACAGTTTTATTAACTGAACCGCACTCAGTATTCAAGACTGTCAAAGAACAACTTGTTTTCAGCAAACTGCATCTTTGCTTTTACAACCCGTTATGAAGCATAAAAACACTTTCGGGCTCGCTTGCAATGAGAGGCAGAAAGAGTTTTATTAGCTGAACTGCACTCCATAAGAAAGACTGTCAGAGCACAGCTTGCTTTCAGCAGACTGCGTATTTCTTTATACTAGCAATTGGAACACAGAAAAACACTTTCTGGCGTGTTTGCAATGAGCACCAGAAAGACAGTTTTATTAACTGAACCGCACTCAGTATTCAAGACTGTCAAAGAACAACTTGTTTTCAGCAAACTGCATCTTTGCTTTTACAACCCGTTATGAAGCATAAAAACACTTTCGGGCTCGCTTGCAATGAAAGGCAGAAAGAGTTTTATTAGCTGAACTGCGCTCCATAAGAAAGACTGTCAGAGCACAGCTTGCTTTCAGCAGACTGCGTATTTGTTTATACTAACAATTGGAACACAGAAAAACACTTTCTGGCGTGTTTGCAATGAGCACCAGAAAGACAGTTTTATTAGCTGAACCGCACTCAGTATTCAAGACTGTCAAAGAACAACTTGTTTTCAGCAAACTGCATCTTTGCTTTTACAACCCGTTATGAAGCATAAAAACACTTTCGGGCTCGCTTGCAATGAAAGGCAGAAAGAGTTTTATTAGCTGAACTGCGCTCCATAAGAAAGACTGTCAGAGCACAGCTTGCTTTCAGCAGACTGCATATTTGTTTATACTAGCAATTGGAACACAGAAAAACACTTTCTGGCCTGTTTGCAATGAGCACCAGAAAGACAGTTTTATTAACTGAACCGCACTCAGTATTCAAGACTGTCAAAGAACAACTTGTTTTCAGCAAACTGCATCTTTGCTTTTACAACCCGTTATGAAGCATAAAAACACTTTCGGGCTCGCTTGCAATGAAAGGCAGAAAGAGTTTTATTAGCTGAACTGCGCTCCATAAGAAAGACTGTCAGAGCACAGCTTGCTTTCAGCAGACTGCGTATTTGTTCATACTAGCAATTGGAACACAGAAAAACACTTTCTGGCCTGTTAGCAATGAGCACCAGAAAGACAGTTTTATTAACTGAACCGCACTCAGTATTCAAGACTGTCAAAGAACAACTTGTTTTCAGCAAACTGCATCTTTGCTTTTACAACCCGTTATGAAGCATAAAAACACTTTCGGGCTCGCTTGCAATGAAAGGCAGAAAGAGTTTTATTAGCTGAACTGCGCTCCATAAGAAAGACTGTCAGAGCACAGCTTGCTTTCAGCAGACTGCGTATTTGTTTATACTAGCAATTGGAACACAGAAAAACACTTTCTGGCCTGTTTGCAATGAGCACCAGAAAGACAGTTTTATTAACTGAACCGCACTCAGTATTCAAGACTGTCAAAGATAAACTTGTTTTCAGCAAACTGCATCTTTGCTTTTACAACCCGTTATGAAGCATAAAAACACTTTCGGGCTCGCTTGCAATGAAAGGCAGAAAGAGTTTTATTAGCTGAACTGCGCTCCATAAGAAAGACTGTCAGAGCACAGCTTGCTTTCAGCAGACTGCGTATTTGTTTATACTAGCAATTGGAACACAGAAAAACACTTTCTGGTTTGATTGCAATGAGCACCAGAAAGACAGTTTTATTAACTCAACTGCACTCAGTATTCAAGACTGTCAAAGATAAACTTGTTTTCAGCAAACTGCATCTTTGCTTTTACAACCCGTTATGAAGCATAAAAACACTTTCGGGCTCGCTTGCAAAGAAAGGCAGAAAGAGTTTTATTACCTGAACTGCGCTCCATAAGAAAGACTGTCAGAGCACAGCTTGCTTTCAGCAGACTGCGTATTTGTTTATACTAGCAATTGGAACACAGAAAAACACTTTCTGGCCTGTTTGCAATGAGCACCAGAAAGACAGTTTTATTAACTGAACCGCACTCAGTATTCAAGACTGTCAAAGAACAACTTGTTTTCAGCAAACTGCATCTTTGCTTTTACAACCCGTTATGAAGCATAAAAACACTTTCGGGCTCGCTTGCAATGAGAGGCAGAAAGAGTTTTATTAGCTGAACTGCACTCCATAAGAAAGACTGTCAGAGCACAGCTTGCTTTCAGCAGACTGCGTATTTCTTTATACTAGCAATTGGAACACAGAAAAACACTTTCTGGCGTGTTTGCAATGAGCACCAGAAAGACAGTTTTATTAACTGAACCGCACTCAGTATTCAAGACTGTCAAAGAACAACTTGTTTTCAGCAAACTGCATCTTTGCTTTTACAACCCGTTATGAAGCATAAAAACACTTTCGGGCTCGCTTGCAATGAAAGGCAGAAAGAGTTTTATTAGCTGAACTGCACTCCATAAGAAAGACTCTCAGAGCACAGCTTGCTTTCAGCAGACTGCATATTTGTTTATACTAACAATTAGAACACAGAAAAACACTTTCTGGTTTGTTTGCAATGAGCACCAGAAAGACAGTTTTATTAACTCAACTGCACTCAGTATTCAAGACTGTCAAAGATAAACTTGTTTTCAGCAAACTGCATCTTTGCTTTTACAACCCGTTATGAAGCATAAAAACACTTTCGGGCTCGCTTGCAATGAAAGGCAGAAAGAGTTTTATTAGCTGAACTGCGCTCCATAAGAAAGACTGTCAGAGCACAGCTTGCTTTCAGCAGACTGCGTATTTGTTTATACTAACAATTGGAACACAGAAAAACACTTTCTGGCGTGTTTGCAATGAGCACCAGAAAGACAGTTTTATTAACTGAACCGCACTCAGTATTCAAGATTGTCAAAGAACAACTTGTTTTCAGCAAACTGCATCTTTGCTTTTACAACCCGTTATGAAGCATAAAAACACTTTCGGGCTCGCTTGCAATGAAAGGCAGAAAGAGTTTTATTAGCTGAACTGCGCTCCATAAGAAAGACTGTCAGAGCACAGCTTGCTTTCAGCAGACTGCGTATTTGTTTATACTAACAATTGGAACACAGAAAAACACTTTCTGGCGTGTTTGCAATGAGCACCAGAAAGACAGTTTTATTAACTGAACCGCACTCAGTATTCAAGACTGTCAAAGAACAACTTGTTTTCAGCAAACTGCATCTTTGCTTTTACAACCCGTTATGAAGCATAAAAACACTTTCGGGCTCGCTTGCAATGAAAGGCAGAAAGAGTTTTATTAGCTGAACTGCACTCCATAAGAAAGACTCTCAGAGCACAGCTTGCTTTCAGCAGACTGCATATTTGTTTATACTAACAATTAGAACACAGAAAAACACTTTCTGGTTTGTTTGCAATGAGCACCAGAAAGACAGTTTTATTAACTCAACTGCACTCAGTATTCAAGACTGTCAAAGATAAACTTGTTTTCAGCAAACTGCATCTTTGCTTTTACAACCCGTTATGAAGCATAAAAACACTTTCGGGCTCGCTTGCAATGAAAGGCAGAAAGAGTTTTATTAGCTGAACTGCGCTCCATAAGAAAGACTGTCAGAGCACAGCTTGCTTTCAGCAGACTGTGTATTTGTTTATACTAACAATTGGAACACAGAAAAACACTTTCTGGCGTGTTTGCAATGAGCACCAGAAAGACAGTTTTATTAACTGAACCGCACTCAGTATTCAAGATTGTCAAAGAACAACTTGTTTTCAGCAAACTGCATCTTTGCTTTTACAACCCGTTATGAAGCATAAAAACACTTTCGGGCTCGCTTGCAATGAAAGGCAGAAAGAGTTTTATTAGCTGAACTGCGCTCCATAAGAAAGACTGTCAGAGCACAGCTTGCTTTCAGCAGACTGCGTATTTGTTTATACTAACAATTGGAACACAGAAAAACACTTTCTGGCGTGTTTGCAATGAGCACCAGAAAGACAGTTTTATTAACTGAACCGCACTCAGTATTCAAGACTGTCAAAGAACAACTTGTTTTCAGCAAACTGCATCTTTGCTTTTACAACCCGTTATGAAGCATAAAAACACTTTCGGGCTCGCTTGCAATGAAAGGCAGAAAGAGTTTTATTAGCTGAACTGCCCTCCATAAGAAAGACTGTCAGAGCACAGCTTGCTTTCAGCAGACTGCGTATTTGTTTATACTAGCAATTGGAACACAGAAAAACACTTTCTGGCGTGTTTGCAATGAGCACCAGAAAGACAGTTTTATTAACTGAACCGCACTCAGTATTCAAGACTGTCAAAGAACAACTTGTTTTCAGCAAACTGCATCTTTGCTTTTACAACCCGTTATGAAGCATAAAAACACTTTCGGGCTCGCTTGCAATGAAAGGCAGAAAGAGTTTTATTAGCTGACCTGCACTCCATAAGAAAGACTCTCAGAGCACAGCTTGCTTTCAGCAGACTGCATATTTGTTTATACTAACAATTAGAACACAGAAAAACACTTTCTGGTTTGTTTGCAATGAGCACCAGAAAGACAGTTTTATTAACTGAACCGCACTCAGTATTCAAGACTGTCAAAGAACAACTTGTTTTCAGCAAACTGCATCTTTGCTTTTACAACCCGTTATGAAGCATAAAAACACTTTCGGGCTCGCTTGCAATGAAAGGCAGAAAGAGTTTTATTAGCTGAACTGCGCTCCATAAGAAAGACTCTCAGAGCACAGCTTGCTTTCAGCAGACTGCATATTTGTTTATACTAACAAGTAGAACACAGAAAAACACTTTCTGGTTTGTTTGCAATGAGCACCAGAAAGACAGTTTTATTAACTGAACCGCACTCAGTATTCAAGACTGTCAAAGAACAACTTGTTTTCAGCAAACTGCATCTTTGCTTTTACAGTCCATTATGAAGCATAAAAACACTTTCGGTCTCGCTTGCAATGAGAGGCAGAAAGAGTTTTATTAGCTAAACTGCGCTCCATAAGAAAGACTGTCAGAGCACAGCTTGCTTTCAGCAGACTGCGTATTTGTTTATACTAACAATTGGAACACAGAAAAACACTTTCTGGCGTGTTTGCAATGAGCACCAGAAAGACAGTTTTATTAACTGAACCGCACTCAGTATTCAAGACTGTCAAAGAACAACTTGTTTTCAGCAAACTGCATCTTTGCTTTTACAACCCGTTATGAAGCATAAAAACACTTTCGGGCTCGCTTGCAATGAAAGGCAGAAAGAGTTTTATTAGCTGAACTGCGCTCCATAAGAAAGACTCTCAGAGCACAGCTTGCTTTCAGCAGACTGCATATTTGTTTATACTAACAAGTAGAACACAGAAAAACACTTTCTGGCGTGTTTGCAATGAGCACCAGAAAGACAGTTTTATTAACTGAACCGCACTCAGTATTCAAGACTGTCAAAGAACAACTTGTTTTCAGCAAACTGCATCTTTGCTTTTACAACCCGTTATGAAGCATAAAAACACTTTCGGGCTCGCTTGCAATGAAAGGCAGAAAGAGTTTTATTAGCTGAACTGCGCTCCATAAGAAAGACTGTCAGAGCACAGCTTGCTTTCAGCAGACTGCGTATTTGTTTATACTAGCAATTGGAACACAGAAAAACACTTTCTGGCGTGTTTGCAATGAGCACCAGAAAGACAGTTTTATTAACTGAACCGCACTCAGTATTCAAGACTGTCAAAGAACAACTTGTTTTCAGCAAACTGCATCTTTGCTTTTACAACCCGTTATGAAGCATAAAAACACTTTCGGGCTCGCTTGCAATGAAAGGCAGAAAGAGTTTTATTAGCTGAACTGCGCTCCATAAGAAAGACTGTCAGAGCACAGCTTGCTTTCAGCAGACTGCGTATTTGTTTATACTAGCAATTGGAACACAGAAAAACACTTTCTGGCGTGTTTGCAATGAGCACCAGAAAGACAGTTTTATTAACTGAACCGCACTCAGTATTCAAGACTGTCAAAGAACAACTTGTTTTCAGCAAACTGCATCTTTGCTTTTACAACCCGTTATGAAGCATAAAAACACTTTCGGGCTCGCTTGCAATGAAAGGCAGAAAGAGTTTTATTAGCTGAACTGCGCTCCATAAGAAAGACTGTCAGAGCACAGCTTGCTTTCAGCAGACTGCGTATTTGTTCATACTAGCAATTGGAACACAGAAAAACACTTTCTGGCCTGTTTGCAATGAGCACCAGAAAGACAGTTTTATTAACTGAACCGCACTCAGTATTCAAGACTGTCAAAGAACAACTTGTTTTCAGCAAACTGCATCTTTGCTTTTACAACCCGTTATGAAGCATAAAAACACTTTCGGGCTCGCTTGCAATGAAAGGCAGAAAGAGTTTTATTAGCTGAACTGCACTCCATAAGAAAGACTCTCAGAGCACAGCTTGCTTTCAGCAGACTGCGTATTTGTTTATACTAGCAATTGGAACACAGAAAAACACTTTCTGGTTTGTTTGCAATGAGCACCAGAAAGACAGTTTTATTAACTCAACTGCACTCAGTATTCAAGACTGTCAAAGATAAACTTGTTTTCAGCAAACTGCATCTTTGCTTTTACAACCCGTTATGAAGCATAAAAACACTTTCGGGCTCGCTTGCAATGAAAGGCAGAAAGAGTTTTATTAGCTGAACTGCGCTCCATAAGAAAGACTGTCAGAGCACAGCTTGCTTTCAGCAGACTGCGTATTTGTTTATACTAACAATTGGAACACAGATAAACACTTTCTGGCGTGTTTGCAATGAGCACCAGAAAGACAGTTTTATTAACTGAACCGCACTCAGTATTCAAGATTGTCAAAGAACAACTTGTTTTCAGCAAACTGCATCTTTGCTTTTACAACCCGTTATGAAGCATAAAAACACTTTCGGGCTCGCTTGCAATGAAAGGCAGAAAGAGTTTTATTAGCTGAACTGCGCTCCATAAGAAAGACTGTCAGAGCACAGCTTGCTTTCAGCAGACTGCGTATTTGTTTATACTAACAATTGGAACACAGAAAAACACTTTCTGGCGTGTTTGCAATGAGCACCAGAAAGACAGTTTTATTAACTGAACCGCACTCAGTATTCAAGACTGTCAAAGAACAACTTGTTTTCAGCAAACTGCATCTTTGCTTTTACAACCCGTTATGAAGCATAAAAACACTTTCGGGCTCGCTTGCAATGAAAGGCAGAAAGAGTTTTATTAGCTGAACTGCCCTCCATAAGAAAGACTGTCAGAGCACAGCTTGCTTTCAGCAGACTGCGTATTTGTTTATACTAGCAATTGGAACACAGAAAAACACTTTCTGGCGTGTTTGCAATGAGCACCAGAAAGACAGTTTTATTAACTGAACCGCACTCAGTATTCAAGACTGTCAAAGAACAACTTGTTTTCAGCAAACTGCATCTTTGCTTTTACAACCCGTTATGAAGCATAAAAACACTTTCGGGCTCGCTTGCAATGAAAGGCAGAAAGAGTTTTATTAGCTGACCTGCACTCCATAAGAAAGACTCTCAGAGCACAGCTTGCTTTCAGCAGACTGCATATTTGTTTATACTAACAATTAGAACACAGAAAAACACTTTCTGGTTTGTTTGCAATGAGCACCAGAAAGACAGTTTTATTAACTGAACCGCACTCAGTATTCAAGACTGTCAAAGATAAACTTGTTTTCAGCAAACTGCATCTTTGCTTTTACAACCAGTTATGAAGCATAAAAACACTTTCGGGCTCGCTTGCAATGAAAGGCAGAAAGAGTTTTATTAGCTGAACTGCGCTCCATAAGAAAGACTGTCAGAGCACAGCTTGCTTTCAGCAGACTGCGTATTTGTTTATACTAGCAATTGGAACACAGAAAAACACTTTCTGGCGTGTTTGCAATGAGCACCAGAAAGACAGTTTTATTAACTGAACCGCACTCAGTATTCAAGACTGTCAAAGAACAACTTGTTTTCAGCAAACTGCATCTTTGCTTTTACAACCCGTTATGAAGCATAAAAACACTTTCGGGCTCGCTTGCAATGAAAGGCAGAAAGAGTTTTATTAGCTGAACTGCGCTCCATAAGAAAGACTCTCAGAGCACAGCTTGCTTTCAGCAGACTGCATATTTGTTTATACTAACAAGTAGAACACAGAAAAACACTTTCTGGTTTGTTTGCAATGAGCACCAGAAAGACAGTTTTATTAACTGAACCGCACTCAGTATTCAAGACTGTCAAAGAACAACTTGTTTTCAGCAAACTGCATCTTTGCTTTTACAGTCCATTATGAAGCATAAAAACACTTTCGGTCTCGCTTGCAATGAGAGGCAGAAAGAGTTTTATTAGCTAAACTGCGCTCCATAAGAAAGACTGTCAGAGCACAGCTTGCTTTCAGCAGACTGCGTATTTGTTTATACTAACAATTGGAACACAGAAAAACACTTTCTGGCGTGTTTGCAATGAGCACCAGAAAGACAGTTTTATTAACTGAACCGCACTCAGTATTCAAGACTGTCAAAGAACAACTTGTTTTCAGCAAACTGCATCTTTGCTTTTACAACCCGTTATGAAGCATAAAAACACTTTCGGGCTCGCTTGCAATGAAAGGCAGAAAGAGTTTTATTAGCTGAACTGCGCTCCATAAGAAAGACTCTCAGAGCACAGCTTGCTTTCAGCAGACTGCATATTTGTTTATACTAACAAGTAGAACACAGAAAAACACTTTCTGGCGTGTTTGCAATGAGCACCAGAAAGACAGTTTTATTAACTGAACCGCACTCAGTATTCAAGACTGTCAAAGAACAACTTGTTTTCAGCAAACTGCATCTTTGCTTTTACAACCCGTTATGAAGCATAAAAACACTTTCGGGCTCGCTTGCAATGAAAGGCAGAAAGAGTTTTATTAGCTGAACTGCGCTCCATAAGAAAGACTGTCAGAGCACAGCTTGCTTTCAGCAGACTGCGTATTTGTTTATACTAGCAATTGGAACACAGAAAAACACTTTCTGGCGTGTTTGCAATGAGCACCAGAAAGACAGTTTTATTAACTGAACCGCACTCAGTATTCAAGACTGTCAAAGAACAACTTGTTTTCAGCAAACTGCATCTTTGCTTTTACAACCCGTTATGAAGCATAAAAACACTTTCGGGCTCGCTTGCAATGAAAGGCAGAAAGAGTTTTATTAGCTGAACTGCGCTCCATAAGAAAGACTGTCAGAGCACAGCTTGCTTTCAGCAGACTGCGTATTTGTTCATACTAGCAATTGGAACACAGAAAAACACTTTCTGGCCTGTTTGCAATGAGCACCAGAAAGACAGTTTTATTAACTGAACCGCACTCAGTATTCAAGACTGTCAAAGAACAACTTGTTTTCAGCAAACTGCATCTTTGCTTTTACAACCCGTTATGAAGCATAAAAACACTTTCGGGCTCGCTTGCAATGAAAGGCAGAAAGAGTTTTATTAGCTGAACTGCGCTCCATAAGAAAGACTGTCAGAGCACAGCTTGCTTTCAGCAGACTGCGTATTTGTTTATACTAGCAATTGGAACACAGAAAAACACTTTCTGGCCTGTTTGCAATGAGCACCAGAAAGACAGTTTTATTAACTGAACCGCACTCAGTATTCAAGACTGTCAAAGATCAACTTGTTTTCAGCAAACTGCATCTTTGCTTTTACAACCCGTTATGAAGCATAAAAACACTTTCGGGCTCGCTTGCAATGAAAGGCAGAAAGAGTTTTATTAGCTGAACTGCGCTCCATAAGAAAGACTGTCAGAGCACAGCTTGCTTTCAGCAGACTGCGTATTTGTTCATACTAGCAATTGGAACACAGAAAAACACTTTCTGGCCTGTTTGCAATGAGCACCAGAAAGACAGTTTTATTAACTGAACCGCACTCAGTATTCAAGACTGTCAAAGAACAACTTGTTTTCAGCAAACTGCATCTTTGCTTTTACAACCCGTTATGAAGCATAAAAACACTTTCGGGCTCGCTTGCAATGAAAGGCAGAAAGAGTTTTATTAGCTGAACTGCGCTCCATAAGAAAGACTGTCAGAGCACAGCTTGCTTTCAGCAGACTGCGTATTTGTTTATACTAGCAATTGGAACACAGAAAAACACTTTCTGGCGTGTTTGCAATGAGCACCAGAAAGACAGTTTTATTAACTGAACCGCACTCAGTATTCAAGACTGTTAAAGAACAACTTGTTTTCAGCAAACTGCATCTTTGCTTTTACAACCCGTTATGAAGCATAAAAACACTTTCGGGCTCGCTTGCAATGAAAGGCAGAAAGAGTTTTATTAGCTGAACTGCGCTCCATAAGAAAGACTGTCAGAGCACAGCTTGCTTTCAGCAGACTGCGTATTTGTTTATACTAGCAATTGGAACACAGAAAAACACTTTCTGGCCTGTTTGCAATGAGCACCAGAAAGACAGTTTTATTAACTGAACCGCACTCAGTATTCAAGACTGTCAAAGAACAACTTGTTTTCAGCAAACTGCATCTTTGCTTTTACAACCCGTTATGAAGCATAAAAACACTTTCGGGCTCGCTTGCAATGAAAGGCAGAAAGAGTTTTATTAGCTGAACTGCGCTCCATAAGAAAGACTGTCAGAGCACAGCTTGCTTTCAGCAGACTGCGTATTTGTTCATACTAGCAATTGGAACACAGAAAAACACTTTCTGGCCTGTTTGCAATGAGCACCAGAAAGACAGTTTTATTAACTGAACCGCACTCAGTATTCAAGACTGTCAAAGAACAACTTGTTTTCAGCAAACTGCATCTTTGCTTTTACAACCCGTTATGAAGCATAAAAACACTTTCGGGCTCGCTTGCAATGAAAGGCAGAAAGAGTTTTATTAGCTGAACTGCGCTCCATAAGAAAGACTGTCAGAGCACAGCTTGCTTTCAGCAGACTGCGTATTTGTTTATACTAACAATTGGAACACAGAAAAACACTTTCTGGCGTGTTTGCAATGAGCACCAGAAAGACAGTTTTATTAACTGAACCGCACTCAGTATTCAAGACTGTCAAAGAACAACTTGTTTTCAGCAAACTGCATCTTTGCTTTTACAACCCGTTATGAAGCATAAAAACACTTTCGGGCTCGCTTGCAAAGAAAGGCAGAAAGAGTTTTATTACCTGAACTGCGCTCCATAAGAAAGACTGTCAGAGCACAGCTTGCTTTCAGCAGACTGCGTATTTGTTTATACTAGCAATTGGAACACAGAAAAACACTTTCTGGCCTGTTTGCAATGAGCACCAGAAAGACAGTTTTATTAACTGAACCGCACTCAGTATTCAAGACTGTCAAAGATAAACTTGTTTTCAGCAAACTGCATCTTTGCTTTTACAACCCGTTATGAAGCATAAAAACACTTTCGGGCTCGCTTGCAATGAAAGGCAGAAAGAGTTTTATTAGCTGAACTGCGCTCCATAAGAAAGACTGTCAGAGCACAGCTTGCTTTCAGCAGACTGCGTATTTGTTTATACTAACAATTGGAACACAGAAAAACACTTTCTGGCGTGTTTGCAATGAGCACCAGAAAGACAGTTTTATTAACTGAACCGCACTCAGTATTCAAGACTGTCAAAGAACAACTTGTTTTCAGCAAACTGCATCTTTGCTTTTACAACCCGTTATGAAGCATAAAAACACTTTCGGGCTCGCTTGCAATGAAAGGCAGAAAGAGTTTTATTAGCTGAACTGCGCTCCATAAGAAAGACTGTCAGAGCACAGCTTGCTTTCAGCAGACTGCGTATTTGTTTATACTAGCAATTGGAACACAGAAAAACACTTTCTGGCCTGTTTGCAATGAGCACCAGAAAGACAGTTTTATTAACTGAACCGCACTCAGTATTCAAGACTGTCAAAGATAAACTTGTTTTCAGCAAACTGCATCTTTGCTTTTACAACCCGTTATGAAGCATAAAAACACTTTCGGGCTCGCTTGCAATGAAAGGCAGAAAGAGTTTTATTAGCTGAACTGCGCTCCATAAGAAAGACTGTCAGAGCACAGCTTGCTTTCAGCAGACTGCGTATTTGTTTATACTAGCAATTGGAACACAGAAAAACACTTTCTGGCCTGTTTGCAATGAGCACCAGAAAGACAGTTTTATTAACTGAACCGCACTCAGTATTCAAGACTGTCAAAGAACAACTTGTTTTCAGCAAACTGCATCTTTGCTTTTACAACCCGTTATGAAGCATAAAAACACTTTCGGGCTCGCTTGCAATGAAAGGCAGAAAGAGTTTTATTAGCTGAACTGCGCTCCATAAGAAAGACTGTCAGAGCACAGCTTGCTTTCAGCAGACTGCGTATTTGTTTATACTAGCAATTGGAACACAGAAAAACACTTTCTGGCCTGTTTGCAATGAGCACCAGAAAGACAGTTTTATTAACTGAACCGCACTCAGTATTCAAGACTGTCAAAGAACAACTTGTTTTCAGCAAACTGCATCTTTGCTTTTACAACCCGTTATGAAGCATAAAAACACTTTCGGGCTCGCTTGCAATGAAAGGCAGAAAGAGTTTTATTAGCTGAACTGCGCTCCATAAGAAAGACTGTCAGAGCACAGCTTGCTTTCAGCAGACTGCGTATTTGTTTATACTAGCAATTGGAACACAGAAAAACACTTTCTGGCCTGTTTGCAATGAGCACCAGAAAGACAGTTTTATTAACTGAACCGCACTCAGTATTCAAGACTGTCAAAGAACAACTTGTTTTCAGCAAACTGCATCTTTGCTTTTACAACCCGTTATGAAGCATAAAAACACTTTCGGGCTCGCTTGCAATGAAAGGCAGAAAGAGTTTTATTAGCTGAACTGCGCTCCATAAGAAAGACTGTCAGAGCACAGCTTGCTTTCAGCAGACTGCGTATTTGTTTATACTAACAATTGGAACACAGAAAAACACTTTCTGGCGTGTTTGCAATGAGCACCAGAAAGATAGTTTTATTAACTGAACCGCACTCAGTATTCAAGACTGTCAAAGAACAACTTGTTTTCAGCAAACTGCATCTTTGCTTTTACAACCCGTTATGAAGCATAAAAACACTTTCGGGCTCGCTTGCAATGAAAGGCAGAAAGAGTTTTATTAGCTGAACTGCGCTCCATAAGAAAGACTGTCAGAGCACAGCTTGCTTTCAGCAGACTGCGTATTTGTTTATACTAGCAATTGGAACACAGAAAAACACTTTCTGGCCTGTTTGCAATGAGCACCAGAAAGACAGTTTTATTAACTGAACCGCACTCAGTATTCAAGACTGTCAAAGAACAACTTGTTTTCAGCAAACTGCATCTTTGCTTTTACAACCCGTTATGAAGCATAAAAACACTTTCGGGCTCGCTTGCAATGAAAGGCAGAAAGAGTTTTATTAGCTGAACTGCGCTCCATAAGAAAGACTGTCAGAGCACAGCTTGCTTTCAGCAGACTGCGTATTTGTTTATACTAACAATTGGAACACAGAAAAACACTTTCTGGCGTGTTTGCAATGAGCACCAGAAAGACAGTTTTATTAACTGAACCGCACTCAGTATTCAAGACTGTCAAAGAACAACTTGTTTTCAGCAAACTGCATCTTTGCTTTTACAACCCGTTATGAAGCATAAAAACACTTTCGGGCTCGCTTGCAATGAAAGGCAGAAAGAGTTTTATTAGCTGAACTGCGCTCCATAAGAAAGACTGTCAGAGCACAGCTTGCTTTCAGCAGACTGCGTATTTGTTTATACTAACAATTGGAACACAGAAAAACACTTTCTGGCGTGTTTGCAATGAGCACCAGAAAGACAGTTTTATTAACTGAACCGCACTCAGTATTCAAGACTGTCAAAGAACAACTTGTTTTCAGCAAACTGCATCTTTGCTTTTACAACCCGTTATGAAGCATAAAAACACTTTCGGGCTCGCTTGCAATGAAAGGCAGAAAGAGTTTTATTAGCTGAACTGCACTCCATAAGAAAGACTCTCAGAGCACAGCTTGCTTTCAGCAGACTGCATATTTGTTTATACTAACAATTAGAACACAGAAAAACACTTTCTGGTTTGTTTGCAATGAGCACCAGAAAGACAGTTTTATTAACTGAACCGCACTCAGTATTCAAGACTGTCAAAGAACAACTTGTTTTCAGCAAACTGCATCTTTGCTTTTACAGTCCATTATGAAGCATAAAAACACTTTCGGTCTCGCTTGCAATGAGAGGCAGAAAGAGTTTTATTAGCTGAACTGCGCTCCATAAGAAAGACTGTCAGAGCACAGCTTGCTTTCAGCAGACTGCGTATTTGTTTATACTAACAATTGGAACACAGAAAAACACTTTCTGGCCTGTTTGCAATGAGCACCAGAAAGACAGTTTTATTAACTGAACCGCACTCAGTATTCAAGATTGTCAAAGAACAACTTGTTTTCAGCAAACTGCATCTTTGCTTTTACAACCCGTTATGAAGCATAAAAACACTTTCGGGCTCGCTTGCAATGAAAGGCAGAAAGAGTTTTATTAGCTGAACTGCGCTCCATAAGAAAGACTGTCAGAGCACAGCTTGCTTTCAGCAGACTGCGTATTTGTTTATACTAACAATTGGAACACAGAAAAACACTTTCTGGCGTGTTTGCAATGAGCACCAGAAAGACAGTTTTATTAACTGAACCGCACTCAGTATTCAAGATTGTCAAAGAACAACTTGTTTTCAGCAAACTGCATCTTTGCTTTTACAACCCGTTATGAAGCATAAAAACACTTTCGGGCTCGCTTGCAATGAAAGGCAGAAAGAGTTTTATTAGCTGAACTGCGCTCCATAAGAAAGACTGTCAGAGCACAGCTTGCTTTCAGCAGACTGCGTATTTGTTTATACTAGCAATTGGAACACAGAAAAACACTTTCTGGCCTGTTTGCAATGAGCACCAGAAAGACAGTTTTATTAACTGAACCGCACTCAGTATTCAAGACTGTCAAAGAACAACTTGTTTTCAGCAAACTGCATCTTTGCTTTTACAACCCGTTATGAAGCATAAAAACACTTTCGGGCTCGCTTGCAATGAAAGGCAGAAAGAGTTTTATTAGCTGAACTGCGCTCCATAAGAAAGACTGTCAGAGCACAGCTTGCTTTCAGCAGACTGCGTATTTGTTTATACTAACAATTGGAACACAGAAAAACACTTTCTGGCGTGTTTGCAATGAGCACCAGAAAGATAGTTTTATTAACTGAACCGCACTCAGTATTCAAGACTGTCAAAGAACAACTTGTTTTCAGCAAACTGCATCTTTGCTTTTACAACCCGTTATGAAGCATAAAAACACTTTCGGGCTCGCTTGCAATGAAAGGCAGAAAGAGTTTTATTAGCTGAACTGCGCTCCATAAGAAAGACTGTCAGAGCACAGCTTGCTTTCAGCAGACTGCGTATTTGTTTATACTAGCAATTGGAACACAGAAAAACACTTTCTGGCCTGTTTGCAATGAGCACCAGAAAGACAGTTTTATTAACTGAACCGCACTCAGTATTCAAGACTGTCAAAGAACAACTTGTTTTCAGCAAACTGCATCTTTGCTTTTACAACCCGTTATGAAGCATAAAAACACTTTCGGGCTCGCTTGCAATGAAAGGCAGAAAGAGTTTTATTAGCTGAACTGCGCTCCATAAGAAAGACTGTCAGAGCACAGCTTGCTTTCAGCAGACTGCGTATTTGTTTATACTAACAATTGGAACACAGAAAAACACTTTCTGGCGTGTTTGCAATGAGCACCAGAAAGACAGTTTTATTAACTGAACCGCACTCAGTATTCAAGACTGTCAAAGAACAACTTGTTTTCAGCAAACTGCATCTTTGCTTTTACAACCCGTTATGAAGCATAAAAACACTTTCGGGCTCGCTTGCAATGAAAGGCAGAAAGAGTTTTATTAGCTGAACTGCGCTCCATAAGAAAGACTGTCAGAGCACAGCTTGCTTTCAGCAGACTGCGTATTTGTTTATACTAACAATTGGAACACAGAAAAACACTTTCTGGCGTGTTTGCAATGAGCACCAGAAAGACAGTTTTATTAACTGAACCGCACTCAGTATTCAAGACTGTCAAAGAACAACTTGTTTTCAGCAAACTGCATCTTTGCTTTTACAACCCGTTATGAAGCATAAAAACACTTTCGGGCTCGCTTGCAATGAAAGGCAGAAAGAGTTTTATTAGCTGAACTGCGCTCCATAAGAAAGACTCTCAGAGCACAGCTTGCTTTCAGCAGACTGCATATTTGTTTATACTAACAATTAGAACACAGAAAAACACTTTCTGGTTTGTTTGCAATGAGCACCAGAAAGACAGTTTTATTAACTGAACCGCACTCAGTATTCAAGACTGTCAAAGAACAACTTGTTTTCAGCAAACTGCATCTTTGCTTTTACAGTCCATTATGAAGCATAAAAACACTTTCGGTCTCGCTTGCAATGAGAGGCAGAAAGAGTTTTATTAGCTGAACTGCGCTCCATAAGAAAGATTGTCAGAGCACAGCTTGCTTTCAGCAGACTGCGTATTTGTTTATACTAACAATTGGAACACAGAAAAACACTTTCTGGCGTGTTTGCAATGAGCACCAGAAAGACAGTTTTATTAACTGAACCGCACTCAGTATTCAAGATTGTCAAAGAACAACTTGTTTTCAGCAAACTGCATCTTTGCTTTTACAACCCGTTATGAAGCATAAAAACACTTTCGGGCTCGCTTGCAATGAAAGGCAGAAAGAGTTTTATTAGCTGAACTGCGCTCCATAAGAAAGACTGTCAGAGCACAGCTTGCTTTCAGCAGACTGCGTATTTGTTTATACTAACAATTGGAACACAGAAAAACACTTTCTGGCGTGTTTGCAATGAGCACCAGAAAGACAGTTTTATTAACTGAACCGCACTCAGTATTCAAGATTGTCAAAGAACAACTTGTTTTCAGCAAACTGCATCTTTGCTTTTACAACCCGTTATGAAGCATAAAAACACTTTCGGGCTCGCTTGCAATGAAAGGCAGAAAGAGTTTTATTAGCTGAACTGCGCTCCATAAGAAAGACTGTCAGAGCACAGCTTGCTTTCAGCAGACTGCGTATTTGTTTATACTAACAATTGGAACACAGAAAAACACTTTCTGGCGTGTTTGCAATGAGCACCAGAAAGACAGTTTTATTAACTGAACCGCACTCAGTATTCAAGACTGTCAAAGAACAACTTGTTTTCAGCAAACTGCATCTTTGCTTTTACAACCCGTTATGAAGCATAAAAACACTTTCGGGCTCGCTTGCAATGAAAGGCAGAAAGAGTTTTATTAGCTGAACTGCGCTCCATAAGAAAGACTGTCAGAGCACAGCTTGCTTTCAGCAGACTGCGTATTTGTTTATACTAACAATTGGAACACAGAAAAACACTTTCTGGCGTGTTTGCAATGAGCACCAGAAAGACAGTTTTATTAACTGAACCGCACTCAGTATTCAAGACTGTCAAAGAACAACTTGTTTTCAGCAAACTGCATCTTTGCTTTTACAACCCGTTATGAAGCATAAAAACACTTTCGGGCTCGCTTGCAATGAAAGGCAGAAAGAGTTTTATTAGCTGAACTGCACTCCATAAGAAAGACTCTCAGAGCACAGCTTGCTTTCAGCAGACTGCATATTTGTTTATACTAACAATTAGAACACAGAAAAACACTTTCTGGTTTGTTTGCAATGAGCACCAGAAAGACAGTTTTATTAACTGAACCGCACTCAGTATTCAAGACTGTCAAAGAACAACTTGTTTTCAGCAAACTGCATCTTTGCTTTTACAACCCGTTATGAAGCATAAAAACACTTTCGGGCTCGCTTGCAATGAAAGGCAGAAAGAGTTTTATTAGCTGAACTGCACTCCATAAGAAAGACTCTCAGAGCACAGCTTGCTTTCAGCAGACTGCATATTTGTTTATACTAACAATTAGAACACAGAAAAACACTTTCTGGTTTGTTTGCAATGAGCACCAGAAAGACAGTTTTATTAACTGAACCGCACTCAGTATTCAAGACTGTCAAAGAACAACTTGTTTTCAGCAAACTGCATCTTTGCTTTTACAGTCCATTATGAAGCATAAAAACACTTTCGGTCTCGCTTGCAATGAGAGGCAGAAAGAGTTTTATTAGCTGAACTGCGCTCCATAAGAAAGACTGTCAGAGCACAGCTTGCTTTCAGCAGACTGCGTATTTGTTTATACTAACAATTGGAACACAGAAAAACACTTTCTGGCCTGTTTGCAATGAGCACCAGAAAGACAGTTTTATTAACTGAACCGCACTCAGTATTCAAGATTGTCAAAGAACAACTTGTTTTCAGCAAACTGCATCTTTGCTTTTACAACCCGTTATGAAGCATAAAAACACTTTCGGGCTCGCTTGCAATGAAAGGCAGAAAGAGTTTTATTAGCTGAACTGCGCTCCATAAGAAAGACTGTCAGAGCACAGCTTGCTTTCAGCAGACTGCGTATTTGTTTATACTAGCAATTGGAACACAGAAAAACACTTTCTGGCCTGTTTGCAATGAGCACCAGAAAGACAGTTTTATTAACTGAACCGCACTCAGTATTCAAGACTGTCAAAGAACAACTTGTTTTCAGCAAACTGCATCTTTGCTTTTACAACCCGTTATGAAGCATAAAAACACTTTCGGGCTCGCTTGCAATGAAAGGCAGAAAGAGTTTTATTAGCTGAACTGCGCTCCATAAGAAAGACTGTCAGAGCACAGCTTGCTTTCAGCAGACTGCGTATTTGTTTATACTAACAATTGGAACACAGAAAAACACTTTCTGGCGTGTTTGCAATGAGCACCAGAAAGATAGTTTTATTAACTGAACCGCACTCAGTATTCAAGACTGTCAAAGAACAACTTGTTTTCAGCAAACTGCATCTTTGCTTTTACAACCCGTTATGAAGCATAAAAACACTTTCGGGCTCGCTTGCAATGAAAGGCAGAAAGAGTTTTATTAGCTGAACTGCGCTCCATAAGAAAGACTGTCAGAGCACAGCTTGCTTTCAGCAGACTGCGTATTTGTTTATACTAGCAATTGGAACACAGAAAAACACTTTCTGGCCTGTTTGCAATGAGCACCAGAAAGACAGTTTTATTAACTGAACCGCACTCAGTATTCAAGACTGTCAAAGAACAACTTGTTTTCAGCAAACTGCATCTTTGCTTTTACAACCCGTTATGAAGCATAAAAACACTTTCGGGCTCGCTTGCAATGAAAGGCAGAAAGAGTTTTATTAGCTGAACTGCGCTCCATAAGAAAGACTGTCAGAGCACAGCTTGCTTTCAGCAGACTGCGTATTTGTTTATACTAACAATTGGAACACAGAAAAACACTTTCTGGCGTGTTTGCAATGAGCACCAGAAAGACAGTTTTATTAACTGAACCGCACTCAGTATTCAAGACTGTCAAAGAACAACTTGTTTTCAGCAAACTGCATCTTTGCTTTTACAACCCGTTATGAAGCATAAAAACACTTTCGGGCTCGCTTGCAATGAAAGGCAGAAAGAGTTTTATTAGCTGAACTGCGCTCCATAAGAAAGACTGTCAGAGCACAGCTTGCTTTCAGCAGACTGCGTATTTGTTTATACTAACAATTGGAACACAGAAAAACACTTTCTGGCGTGTTTGCAATGAGCACCAGAAAGACAGTTTTATTAACTGAACCGCACTCAGTATTCAAGACTGTCAAAGAACAACTTGTTTTCAGCAAACTGCATCTTTGCTTTTACAACCCGTTATGAAGCATAAAAACACTTTCGGGCTCGCTTGCAATGAAAGGCAGAAAGAGTTTTATTAGCTGAACTGCGCTCCATAAGAAAGACTCTCAGAGCACAGCTTGCTTTCAGCAGACTGCATATTTGTTTATACTAACAATTAGAACACAGAAAAACACTTTCTGGTTTGTTTGCAATGAGCACCAGAAAGACAGTTTTATTAACTGAACCGCACTCAGTATTCAAGACTGTCAAAGAACAACTTGTTTTCAGCAAACTGCATCTTTGCTTTTACAGTCCATTATGAAGCATAAAAACACTTTCGGTCTCGCTTGCAATGAGAGGCAGAAAGAGTTTTATTAGCTGAACTGCGCTCCATAAGAAAGATTGTCAGAGCACAGCTTGCTTTCAGCAGACTGCGTATTTGTTTATACTAACAATTGGAACACAGAAAAACACTTTCTGGCGTGTTTGCAATGAGCACCAGAAAGACAGTTTTATTAACTGAACCGCACTCAGTATTCAAGATTGTCAAAGAACAACTTGTTTTCAGCAAACTGCATCTTTGCTTTTACAACCCGTTATGAAGCATAAAAACACTTTCGGGCTCGCTTGCAATGAAAGGCAGAAAGAGTTTTATTAGCTGAACTGCGCTCCATAAGAAAGACTGTCAGAGCACAGCTTGCTTTCAGCAGACTGCGTATTTGTTTATACTAACAATTGGAACACAGAAAAACACTTTCTGGCGTGTTTGCAATGAGCACCAGAAAGACAGTTTTATTAACTGAACCGCACTCAGTATTCAAGATTGTCAAAGAACAACTTGTTTTCAGCAAACTGCATCTTTGCTTTTACAACCCGTTATGAAGCATAAAAACACTTTCGGGCTCGCTTGCAATGAAAGGCAGAAAGAGTTTTATTAGCTGAACTGCGCTCCATAAGAAAGACTGTCAGAGCACAGCTTGCTTTCAGCAGACTGCGTATTTGTTTATACTAACAATTGGAACACAGAAAAACACTTTCTGGCGTGTTTGCAATGAGCACCAGAAAGACAGTTTTATTAACTGAACCGCACTCAGTATTCAAGACTGTCAAAGAACAACTTGTTTTCAGCAAACTGCATCTTTGCTTTTACAACCCGTTATGAAGCATAAAAACACTTTCGGGCTCGCTTGCAATGAAAGGCAGAAAGAGTTTTATTAGCTGAACTGCGCTCCATAAGAAAGACTGTCAGAGCACAGCTTGCTTTCAGCAGACTGCGTATTTGTTTATACTAACAATTGGAACACAGAAAAACACTTTCTGGCGTGTTTGCAATGAGCACCAGAAAGACAGTTTTATTAACTGAACCGCACTCAGTATTCAAGACTGTCAAAGAACAACTTGTTTTCAGCAAACTGCATCTTTGCTTTTACAACCCGTTATGAAGCATAAAAACACTTTCGGGCTCGCTTGCAATGAAAGGCAGAAAGAGTTTTATTAGCTGAACTGCACTCCATAAGAAAGACTCTCAGAGCACAGCTTGCTTTCAGCAGACTGCATATTTGTTTATACTAACAATTAGAACACAGAAAAACACTTTCTGGTTTGTTTGCAATGAGCACCAGAAAGACAGTTTTATTAACTGAACCGCACTCAGTATTCAAGACTGTCAAAGAACAACTTGTTTTCAGCAAACTGCATCTTTGCTTTTACAACCCGTTATGAAGCATAAAAACACTTTCGGGCTCGCTTGCAATGAAAGGCAGAAAGAGTTTTATTAGCTGAACTGCACTCCATAAGAAAGACTCTCAGAGCACAGCTTGCTTTCAGCAGACTGCATATTTGTTTATACTAACAATTAGAACACAGAAAAACACTTTCTGGTTTGTTTGCAATGAGCACCAGAAAGACAGTTTTATTAACTGAACCGCACTCAGTATTCAAGACTGTCAAAGATAAACTTGTTTTCAGCAAACTGCATCTTTGCTTTTACAACCCGTTATGAAGCATAAAAACACTTTCGGGCTCGCTTGCAATGAAAGGCAGAAAGAGTTTTATTAGCTGAACTGCGCTCCATAAGAAAGACTGTCAGAGCACAGCTTGCTTTCAGCAGACTGCGTATTTGTTTATACTAACAATTGGAACACAGAAAAACACTTTCTGGCGTGTTTGCAATGAGCACCAGAAAGACAGTTTTATTAACTGAACCGCACTCAGTATTCAAGACTGTCAAAGAACAACTTGTTTTCAGCAAACTGCATCTTTGCTTTTACAGTCCATTATGAAGCATAAAAACACTTTCGGGCTCGCTTGCAATGAGAGGCAGAAAGAGTTTTATTAGCTGAACTGCACTCCATAAGAAAGACTGTCAGAGCACAGCTTGCTTTCAGCAGACTGCGTATTTCTTTATACTAGCAATTGGAACACAGAAAAACACTTTCTGGCGTGTTTGCAATGAGCACCAGAAAGACAGTTTTATTAACTGAACCGCACTCAGTATTCAAGACTGTCAAAGAACAACTTGTTTCCAGCAAACTGCATCTTTGCTTTTACAATCCATTATGAAGCATAAAAACACTTTCGGGCTCGCTTGCAATGAAAGGCAGAAAGAGTTTTATTAGCTGAACTGCACTCCATAAGAAAGACTCTCAGAGCACAGCTTGCTTTCAGCAGACTGCATATTTGTTTATACTAACAATTAGAACACAGAAAAACACTTTCTGGTTTGTTTGCAATGAGCACCAGAAAGACAGTTTTATTAACTCAACTGCACTCAGTATTCAAGACTGTCAAAGATAAACTTGTTTTCAGCAAACTGCATCTTTGCTTTTACAACCCGTTATGAAGCATAAAAACACTTTCGGGCTCGCTTGCAATGAAAGGCAGAAAGAGTTTTATTAGCTGAACTGCGCTCCATAAGAAAGACTGTCAGAGCACAGCTTGCTTTCAGCAGACTGCGTATTTGTTTATACTAACAATTGGAACACAGAAAAACACTTTCTGGCGTGTTTGCAATGAGCACCAGAAAGACAGTTTTATTAACTGAACCGCACTCAGTATTCAAGACTGTCAAAGATAAACTTGTTTTCAGCAAACTGCATCTTTGCTTTTACAACCAGTTATGAAGCATAAAAACACTTTCGGGCTCGCTTGCAATGAAAGGCAGAAAGAGTTTTATTAGCTGAACTGCGCTCCATAAGAAAGACTGTCAGAGCACAGCTTGCTTTCAGCAGACTGCGTATTTGTTTATACTAGCAATTGGAACACAGAAAAACACTTTCTGGCGTGTTTGCAATGAGCACCAGAAAGACAGTTTTATTAACTGAACCGCACTCAGTATTCAAGACTGTCAAAGAACAACTTGTTTTCAGCAAACTGCATCTTTGCTTTTACAACCCGTTATGAAGCATAAAAACACTTTCGGGCTCGCTTGCAATGAAAGGCAGAAAGAGTTTTATTAGCTGAACTGCGCTCCATAAGAAAGACTCTCAGAGCACAGCTTGCTTTCAGCAGACTGCATATTTGTTTATACTAACAAGTAGAACACAGAAAAACACTTTCTGGTTTGTTTGCAATGAGCACCAGAAAGACAGTTTTATTAACTGAACCGCACTCAGTATTCAAGACTGTCAAAGAACAACTTGTTTTCAGCAAACTGCATCTTTGCTTTTACAGTCCATTATGAAGCATAAAAACACTTTCGGTCTCGCTTGCAATGAGAGGCAGAAAGAGTTTTATTAGCTGAACTGCGCTCCATAAGAAAGACTGTCAGAGCACAGCTTGCTTTCAGCAGACTGCGTATTTGTTTATACTAACAATTGGAACACAGAAAAACACTTTCTGGCGTGTTTGCAATGAGCACCAGAAAGACAGTTTTATTAACTGAACCGCACTCAGTATTCAAGACTGTCAAAGAACAACTTGTTTTCAGCAAACTGCATCTTTGCTTTTACAACCCGTTATGAAGCATAAAAACACTTTCGGGCTCGCTTGCAATGAAAGGCAGAAAGAGTTTTATTAGCTGAACTGCGCTCCATAAGAAAGACTGTCAGAGCACAGCTTGCTTTCAGCAGACTGCGTATTTGTTTATACTAACAATTGGAACACAGAAAAACACTTTCTGGCGTGTTTGCAATGAGCACCAGAAAGACAGTTTTATTAACTGAACCGCACTCAGTATTCAAGACTGTCAAAGAACAACTTGTTTTCAGCAAACTGCATCTTTGCTTTTACAGTCCATTATGAAGCATAAAAACACTTTCGGGCTCGCTTGCAATGAGAGGCAGAAAGAGTTTTATTAGCTGAACTGCACTCCATAAGAAAGACTGTCAGAGCACAGCTTGCTTTCAGCAGACTGCGTATTTCTTTATACTAGCAATTGGAACACAGAAAAACACTTTCTGGCGTGTTTGCAATGAGCACCAGAAAGACAGTTTTATTAACTGAACCGCACTCAGTATTCAAGACTGTCAAAGAACAACTTGTTTCCAGCAAACTGCATCTTTGCTTTTACAATCCATTATGAAGCATAAAAACACTTTCGGGCTCGCTTGCAATGAAAGGCAGAAAGAGTTTTATTAGCTGAACTGCACTCCATAAGAAAGACTCTCAGAGCACAGCTTGCTTTCAGCAGACTGCATATTTGTTTATACTAACAATTAGAACACAGAAAAACACTTTCTGGTTTGTTTGCAATGAGCACCAGAAAGACAGTTTTATTAACTCAACTGCACTCAGTATTCAAGACTGTCAAAGATAAACTTGTTTTCAGCAAACTGCATCTTTGCTTTTACAACCCGTTATGAAGCATAAAAACACTTTCGGGCTCGCTTGCAATGAAAGGCAGAAAGAGTTTTATTAGCTGAACTGCGCTCCATAAGAAAGACTGTCAGAGCACAGCTTGCTTTCAGCAGACTGCGTATTTGTTTATACTAACAATTGGAACACAGAAAAACACTTTCTGGCGTGTTTGCAATGAGCACCAGAAAGACAGTTTTATTAACTGAACCGCACTCAGTATTCAAGACTGTCAAAGATAAACTTGTTTTCAGCAAACTGCATCTTTGCTTTTACAACCAGTTATGAAGCATAAAAACACTTTCGGGCTCGCTTGCAATGAAAGGCAGAAAGAGTTTTATTAGCTGAACTGCGCTCCATAAGAAAGACTGTCAGAGCACAGCTTGCTTTCAGCAGACTGCGTATTTGTTTATACTAGCAATTGGAACACAGAAAAACACTTTCTGGCGTGTTTGCAATGAGCACCAGAAAGACAGTTTTATTAACTGAACCGCACTCAGTATTCAAGACTGTCAAAGAACAACTTGTTTTCAGCAAACTGCATCTTTGCTTTTACAACCCGTTATGAAGCATAAAAACACTTTCGGGCTCGCTTGCAATGAAAGGCAGAAAGAGTTTTATTAGCTGAACTGCGCTCCATAAGAAAGACTCTCAGAGCACAGCTTGCTTTCAGCAGACTGCATATTTGTTTATACTAACAAGTAGAACACAGAAAAACACTTTCTGGTTTGTTTGCAATGAGCACCAGAAAGACAGTTTTATTAACTGAACCGCACTCAGTATTCAAGACTGTCAAAGAACAACTTGTTTTCAGCAAACTGCATCTTTGCTTTTACAGTCCATTATGAAGCATAAAAACACTTTCGGTCTCGCTTGCAATGAGAGGCAGAAAGAGTTTTATTAGCTGAACTGCGCTCCATAAGAAAGACTGTCAGAGCACAGCTTGCTTTCAGCAGACTGCGTATTTGTTTATACTAACAATTGGAACACAGAAAAACACTTTCTGGCGTGTTTGCAATGAGCACCAGAAAGACAGTTTTATTAACTGAACCGCACTCAGTATTCAAGACTGTCAAAGAACAACTTGTTTTCAGCAAACTGCATCTTTGCTTTTACAACCCGTTATGAAGCATAAAAACACTTTCGGGCTCGCTTGCAATGAAAGGCAGAAAGAGTTTTATTAGCTGAACTGCGCTCCATAAGAAAGACTGTCAGAGCACAGCTTGCTTTCAGCAGACTGCGTATTTGTTTATACTAACAATTGGAACACAGAAAAACACTTTCTGGCGTGTTTGCAATGAGCACCAGAAAGACAGTTTTATTAACTGAACCGCACTCAGTATTCAAGACTGTCAAAGAACAACTTGTTTTCAGCAAACTGCATCTTTGCTTTTACAACCCGTTATGAAGCATAAAAACACTTTCGGGCTCGCTTGCAATGAAAGGCAGAAAGAGTTTTATTAGCTGAACTGCGCTCCATAAGAAAGACTCTCAGAGCACAGCTTGCTTTCAGCAGACTGCGTATTTGATTATACTAGCAATTGGAACACAGAAAAACACTTTCTGGCGTGTTTGCAATGAGAACCAGAAAGACAGTTTTATTAACTGAACCGCACTCAGTATTCAAGACTGTCAAAGAACAACTTGTTTTCAGCAAACTGCATCTTTGCTTTTACAGTCCATTATGAAGCATAAAAACACTTTCGGGCTCGCTTGCAATGAGAGGCAGAAAGAGTTTTATTAGCTGAACTGCACTCCATAAGAAAGACTGTCAGAGCACAGCTTGCTTTCAGCAGACTGCGTATTTCTTTATACTAGCAATTGGAACACAGAAAAACACTTTCTGGCGTGTTTGCAATGAGCACCAGAAAGACAGTTTTATTAACTGAACCGCACTCAGTATTCAAGACTGTCAAAGAACAACTTGTTTTCAGCAAACTGCATCTTTGCTTTTACAACCCGTTATGAAGCATAAAAACACTTTCGGGCTCGCTTGCAATGAAAGGCAGAAAGAGTTTTATTAGCTGAACTGCGCTCCATAAGAAAGACTGTCAGAGCACAGCTTGCTTTCAGCAGACTGCGTATTTGTTTATACTAACAATTGGAACACAGAAAAACACTTTCTGGCGTGTTTGCAATGAGCACCAGAAAGACAGTTTTATTAACTGAACCGCACTCAGTATTCAAGACTGTCAAAGAACAACTTGTTTTCAGCAAACTGCATCTTTGCTTTTACAACCCGTTATGAAGCATAAAAACACTTTCGGGCTCGCTTGCAATGAAAGGCAGAAAGAGTTTTATTAGCTGAACTGCGCTCCATAAGAAAGACTGTCAGAGCACAGCTTGCTTTCAGCAGACTGCGTATTTGTTTATACTAACAATTGGAACACAGAAAAACACTTTCTGGCGTGTTTGCAATGAGCACCAGAAAGACAGTTTTATTAACTGAACCGCACTCAGTATTCAAGACTGTCAAAGAACAACTTGTTTTCAGCAAACTGCATCTTTGCTTTTACAACCCGTTATGAAGCATAAAAACACTTTCGGGCTCGCTTGCAATGAAAGGCAGAAAGAGTTTTATTAGCTGAACTGCGCTCCATAAGAAAGACTGTCAGAGCACAGCTTGCTTTCAGCAGACTGCGTATTTGTTTATACTAACAATTGGAACACAGAAAAACACTTTCTGGCGTGTTTGCAATGAGCACCAGAAAGACAGTTTTATTAACTGAACCGCACTCAGTATTCAAGATTGTCAAAGAACAACTTGTTTTCAGCAAACTGCATCTTTGCTTTTACAACCCGTTATGAAGCATAAAAACACTTTCGGGCTCGCTTGCAATGAAAGGCAGAAAGAGTTTTATTAGCTGAACTGCGCTCCATAAGAAAGACTGTCAGAGCACAGCTTGCTTTCAGCAGACTGCGTATTACTTTATACTAGCAATTGGAACACAGAAAAACACTTTCTGGCGTGTTTGCAATGAGCACCAGAAAGACAGTTTTATTAACTGAACCGCACTCAGTATTCAAGACTGTCAAAGAACAACTTGTTTTCAGCAAACTGCATCTTTGCTTTTACAACCCGTTATGAAGCATAAAAACACTTTCGGGCTCGCTTGCAATGAAAGGCAGAAAGAGTTTTATTAGCTGAACTGCGCTCCATAAGAAAGACTGTCAGAGCACAGCTTGCTTTCAGCAGACTGCGTATTTGTTTATACTAACAATTGGAACACAGAAAAACACTTTCTGGCGTGTTTGCAATGAGCACCAGAAAGACAGTTTTATTAACTGAACCGCACTCAGTATTCAAGACTGTCAAAGAACAACTTGTTTTCAGCAAACTGCATCTTTGCTTTTACAACCCGTTATGAAGCATAAAAACACTTTCGGGCTCGCTTGCAATGAAAGGCAGAAAGAGTTTTATTAGCTGAACTGCGCTCCATAAGAAAGACTGTCAGAGCACAGCTTGCTTTCAGCAGACTGCGTATTTGTTCATACTAGCAATTGGAACACAGAAAAACACTTTCTGGCCTGTTTGCAATGAGCACCAGAAAGACAGTTTTATTAACTGAACCGCACTCAGTATTCAAGACTGTCAAAGAACAACTTGTTTTCAGCAAACTGCATCTTTGCTTTTACAACCCGTTATGAAGCATAAAAACACTTTCGGGCTCGCTTGCAATGAAAGGCAGAAAGAGTTTTATTAGCTGAACTGCGCTCCATAAGAAAGACTGTCAGAGCACAGCTTGCTTTCAGCAGACTGCGTATTACTTTATACTAGCAATTGGAACACAGAAAAACACTTTCTGGCGTGTTTGCAATGAGCACCAGAAAGACAGTTTTATTAACTGAACCGCACTCAGTATTCAAGACTGTCAAAGAACAACTTGTTTTCAGCAAACTGCATCTTTGCTTTTACAACCCGTTATGAAGCATAAAAACACTTTCGGGCTCGCTTGCAATGAAAGGCAGAAAGAGTTTTATTAGCTGAACTGCGCTCCATAAGAAAGACTGTCAGAGCACAGCTTGCTTTCAGCAGACTGCGTATTTGTTTATACTAACAATTGGAACACAGAAAAACACTTTCTGGCGTGTTTGCAATGAGCACCAGAAAGACAGTTTTATTAACTGAACCGCACTCAGTATTCAAGACTGTCAAAGAACAACTTGTTTTCAGCAAACTGCATCTTTGCTTTTACAACCCGTTATGAAGCATAAAAACACTTTCGGGCTCGCTTGCAATGAAAGGCAGAAAGAGTTTTATTAGCTGAACTGCGCTCCATAAGAAAGACTGTCAGAGCACAGCTTGCTTTCAGCAGACTGCGTATTTGTTCATACTAGCAATTGGAACACAGAAAAACACTTTCTGGCCTGTTTGCAATGAGCACCAGAAAGACAGTTTTATTAACTGAACCGCACTCAGTATTCAAGACTGTCAAAGAACAACTTGTTTTCAGCAAACTGCATCTTTGCTTTTACAACCCGTTATGAAGCATAAAAACACTTTCGGGCTCGCTTGCAATGAAAGGCAGAAAGAGTTTTATTAGCTGAACTGCGCTCCATAAGAAATACTGTCAGAGCACAGCTTGCTTTCAGCAGACTGCGTATTTGTTTATACTAACAATTGGAACACAGAAAAACACTTTCTGGCGTGTTTGCAATGAGCACCAGAAAGACAGTTTTATTAACTGAACCGCACTCAGTATTCAAGACTGTCAAAGAACAACTTGTTTTATGCAAACTGCATCTTTGCTTTTACAACCCGTTATGAAGCATAAAAACACTTTCGGGCTCGCTTGCAATGAAAGGCAGAAAGAGTTTTATTAGCTGAACTGCGCTCCATAAGAAAGACTGTCAGAGCACAGCTTGCTTTCAGCAGACTGCGTATTTGTTTATACTAACAATTGGAACACAGAAAAACACTTTCTGGCGTGTTTGCAATGAGCACCAGAAAGACAGTTTTATTAACTGAACCGCACTCAGTATTCAAGACTGTCAAAGAACAACTTGTTTTCAGCAAACTGCATCTTTGCTTTTACAACCCGTTATGAAGCATAAAAACACTTTCGGGCTCGCTTGCAATGAAAGGCAGAAAGAGTTTTATTAGCTGAACTGCGCTCCATAAGAAAGACTGTCAGAGCACAGCTTGCTTTCAGCAGACTGCGTATTTGTTTATACTAGCAATTGGAACACAGAAAAACACTTTCTGGCCTGTTTGCAATGAGCACCAGAAAGACAGTTTTATTAACTGAACCGCACTCAGTATTCAAGACTGTCAAAGATAAACTTGTTTTCAGCAAACTGCATCTTTGCTTTTACAACCCGTTATGAAGCATAAAAACACTTTCGGGCTCGCTTGCAATGAAAGGCAGAAAGAGTTTTATTAGCTGAACTGCGCTCCATAAGAAAGACTGTCAGAGCACAGCTTGCTTTCAGCAGACTGCGTATTTGTTTATACTAGCAATTGGAACACAGAAAAACACTTTCTGGTTTGATTGCAATGAGCACCAGAAAGACAGTTTTATTAACTCAACTGCACTCAGTATTCAAGACTGTCAAAGATAAACTTGTTTTCAGCAAACTGCATCTTTGCTTTTACAACCCGTTATGAAGCATAAAAACACTTTCGGGCTCGCTTGCAAAGAAAGGCAGAAAGAGTTTTATTACCTGAACTGCGCTCCATAAGAAAGACTGTCAGAGCACAGCTTGCTTTCAGCAGACTGCGTATTTGTTTATACTAGCAATTGGAACACAGAAAAACACTTTCTGGCGTGTTTGCAATGAGCACCAGAAAGACAGTTTTATTAACTGAACCGCACTCAGTATTCAAGACTGTCAAAGAACAACTTGTTTTCAGCAAACTGCATCTTTGCTTTTACAACCCGTTATGAAGCATAAAAACACTTTCGGGCTCGCTTGCAATGAAAGGCAGAAAGAGTTTTATTAGCTGAACTGCGCTCCATAAGAAAGACTGTCAGAGCACAGCTTGCTTTCAGCAGACTGCGTATTTGTTTATACTAGCAATTGGAACACAGAAAAACACTTTCTGGCCTGTTTGCAATGAGCACCAGAAAGACAGTTTTATTAACTGAACCGCACTCAGTATTCAAGACTGTCAAAGAACAACTTGTTTTCAGCAAACTGCATCTTTGCTTTTACAACCCGTTATGAAGCATAAAAACACTTTCGGGCTCGCTTGCAATGAAAGGCAGAAAGAGTTTTATTAGCTGAACTGCGCTCCATAAGAAAGACTGTCAGAGCACAGCTTGCTTTCAGCAGACTGCGTATTTGTTTATACTAACAATTGGAACACAGAAAAACACTTTCTGGCGTGTTTGCAATGAGCACCAGAAAGACAGTTTTATTAACTGAACCGCACTCAGTATTCAAGACTGTCAAAGAACAACTTGTTTTCAGCAAACTGCATCTTTGCTTTTACAACCCGTTATGAAGCATAAAAACACTTTCGGGCTCGCTTGCAATGAAAGGCAGAAAGAGTTTTATTAGCTGAACTGCACTCCATAAGAAAGACTCTCAGAGCACAGCTTGCTTTCAGCAGACTGCATATTTGTTTATACTAACAATTAGAACACAGAAAAACACTTTCTGGTTTGTTTGCAATGAGCACCAGAAAGACAGTTTTATTAACTGAACCGCACTCAGTATTCAAGACTGTCAAAGAACAACTTGTTTTCAGCAAACTGCATCTTTGCTTTTACAACCCGTTATGAAGCATAAAAACACTTTCGGGCTCGCTTGCAATGAAAGGCAGAAAGAGTTTTATTAGCTGAACTGCACTCCATAAGAAAGACTCTCAGAGCACAGCTTGCTTTCAGCAGACTGCATATTTGTTTATACTAACAATTAGAACACAGAAAAACACTTTCTGGTTTGTTTGCAATGAGCACCAGAAAGACAGTTTTATTAACTGAACCGCACTCAGTATTCAAGACTGTCAAAGATAAACTTGTTTTCAGCAAACTGCATCTTTGCTTTTACAACCCGTTATGAAGCATAAAAACACTTTCGGGCTCGCTTGCAATGAAAGGCAGAAAGAGTTTTATTAGCTGAACTGCGCTCCATAAGAAAGACTGTCAGAGCACAGCTTGCTTTCAGCAGACTGCGTATTTGTTTATACTAACAATTGGAACACAGAAAAACACTTTCTGGCGTGTTTGCAATGAGCACCAGAAAGACAGTTTTATTAACTGAACCGCACTCAGTATTCAAGACTGTCAAAGAACAACTTGTTTTCAGCAAACTGCATCTTTGCTTTTACAACCCGTTATGAAGCATAAAAACACTTTCGGGCTCGCTTGCAATGAAAGGCAGAAAGAGTTTTATTAGCTGAACTGCGCTCCATAAGAAAGACTGTCAGAGCACAGCTTGCTTTCAGCAGACTGCGTATTTGTTTATACTAGCAATTGGAACACAGAAAAACACTTTCTGGCCTGTTTGCAATGAGCACCAGAAAGACAGTTTTATTAACTGAACCGCACTCAGTATTCAAGACTGTCAAAGATAAACTTGTTTTCAGCAAACTGCATCTTTGCTTTTACAACCCGTTATGAAGCATAAAAACACTTTCGGGCTCGCTTGCAATGAAAGGCAGAAAGAGTTTTATTAGCTGAACTGCGCTCCATAAGAAAGACTGTCAGAGCACAGCTTGCTTTCAGCAGACTGCGTATTTGTTTATACTAGCAATTGGAACACAGAAAAACACTTTCTGGCCTGTTTGCAATGAGCACCAGAAAGACAGTTTTATTAACTGAACCGCACTCAGTATTCAAGACTGTCAAAGAACAACTTGTTTTCAGCAAACTGCATCTTTGCTTTTACAACCCGTTATGAAGCATAAAAACACTTTCGGGCTCGCTTGCAATGAAAGGCAGAAAGAGTTTTATTAGCTGAACTGCGCTCCATAAGAAAGACTGTCAGAGCACAGCTTGCTTTCAGCAGACTGCGTATTTGTTTATACTAACAATTGGAACACAGAAAAACACTTTCTGGCGTGTTTGCAATGAGCACCAGAAAGATAGTTTTATTAACTGAACCGCACTCAGTATTCAAGACTGTCAAAGAACAACTTGTTTTCAGCAAACTGCATCTTTGCTTTTACAACCCGTTATGAAGCATAAAAACACTTTCGGGCTCGCTTGCAATGAAAGGCAGAAAGAGTTTTATTAGCTGAACTGCGCTCCATAAGAAAGACTGTCAGAGCACAGCTTGCTTTCAGCAGACTGCGTATTTGTTTATACTAGCAATTGGAACACAGAAAAACACTTTCTGGCCTGTTTGCAATGAGCACCAGAAAGACAGTTTTATTAACTGAACCGCACTCAGTATTCAAGACTGTCAAAGAACAACTTGTTTTCAGCAAACTGCATCTTTGCTTTTACAACCCGTTATGAAGCATAAAAACACTTTCGGGCTCGCTTGCAATGAAAGGCAGAAAGAGTTTTATTAGCTGAACTGCGCTCCATAAGAAAGACTGTCAGAGCACAGCTTGCTTTCAGCAGACTGCGTATTTGTTTATACTAACAATTGGAACACAGAAAAACACTTTCTGGCGTGTTTGCAATGAGCACCAGAAAGACAGTTTTATTAACTGAACCGCACTCAGTATTCAAGACTGTCAAAGAACAACTTGTTTTCAGCAAACTGCATCTTTGCTTTTACAACCCGTTATGAAGCATAAAAACACTTTCGGGCTCGCTTGCAATGAAAGGCAGAAAGAGTTTTATTAGCTGAACTGCACTCCATAAGAAAGACTCTCAGAGCACAGCTTGCTTTCAGCAGACTGCATATTTGTTTATACTAACAATTAGAACACAGAAAAACACTTTCTGGTTTGTTTGCAATGAGCACCAGAAAGACAGTTTTATTAACTGAACCGCACTCAGTATTCAAGACTGTCAAAGAACAACTTGTTTTCAGCAAACTGCATCTTTGCTTTTACAACCCGTTATGAAGCATAAAAACACTTTCGGGCTCGCTTGCAATGAAAGGCAGAAAGAGTTTTATTAGCTGAACTGCACTCCATAAGAAAGACTCTCAGAGCACAGCTTGCTTTCAGCAGACTGCATATTTGTTTATACTAACAAGTAGAACACAGAAAAACACTTTCTGGTTTGTTTGCAATGAGCACCAGAAAGACAGTTTTATTAACTGAACCGCACTCAGTATTCAAGACTGTCAAAGAACAACTTGTTTTCAGCAAACTGCATCTTTGCTTTTACAGTCCATTATGAAGCATAAAAACACTTTCGGGCTCGCTTGCAATGAGAGGCAGAAAGAGTTTTATTAGCTGAACTGCACTCCATAAGAAAGACTGTCAGAGCACAGCTTGCTTTCAGCAGACTGCGTATTTGTTTATACTAGCAATTGGAACACAGAAAAACACTTTCTGGCGTGTTTGCAATGAGCACCAGAAAGACAGTTTTATTAACTGAACCGCACTCAGTATTCAAGACTGTCAAAGAACAACTTGTTTTCAGCAAACTGCATCTTTGCTTTTACAACCCGTTATGAAGCATAAAAACACTTTCGGGCTCGCTTGCAATGAAAGGCAGAAAGAGTTTTATTAGCTGAACTGCGCTCCATAAGAAAGACTGTCAGAGCACAGCTTGCTTTCAGCAGACTGCGTATTTGTTTATACTAACAATTGGAACACAGAAAAACACTTTCTGGCGTGTTTGCAATGAGCACCAGAAAGACAGTTTTATTAACTGAACCGCACTCAGTATTCAAGACTGTCAAAGAACAACTTGTTTTCAGCAAACTGCATCTTTGCTTTTACAACCCGTTATGAAGCATAAAAACACTTTCGGGCTCGCTTGCAATGAAAGGCAGAAAGAGTTTTATTAGCTGAACTGCACTCCATAAGAAAGACTCTCAGAGCACAGCTTGCTTTCAGCAGACTGCATATTTGTTTATACTAACAATTAGAACACAGAAAAACACTTTCTGGTTTGTTTGCAATGAGCACCAGAAAGACAGTTTTATTAACTGAACCGCACTCAGTATTCAAGACTGTCAAAGAACAACTTGTTTTCAGCAAACTGCATCTTTGCTTTTACAACCCGTTATGAAGCATAAAAACACTTTCGGGCTCGCTTGCAATGAAAGGCAGAAAGAGTTTTATTAGCTGAACTGCACTCCATAAGAAAGACTCTCAGAGCACAGCTTGCTTTCAGCAGACTGCATATTTGTTTATACTAACAAGTAGAACACAGAAAAACACTTTCTGGTTTGTTTGCAATGAGCACCAGAAAGACAGTTTTATTAACTGAACCGCACTCAGTATTCAAGACTGTCAAAGAACAACTTGTTTTCAGCAAACTGCATCTTTGCTTTTACAGTCCATTATGAAGCATAAAAACACTTTCGGGCTCGCTTGCAATGAGAGGCAGAAAGAGTTTTATTAGCTGAACTGCACTCCATAAGAAAGACTGTCAGAGCACAGCTTGCTTTCAGCAGACTGCGTATTTCTTTATACTAGCAATTGGAACACAGAAAAACACTTTCTGGCGTGTTTGCAATGAGCACCAGAAAGACAGTTTTATTAACTGAACCGCACTCAGTATTCAAGACTGTCAAAGAACAACTTGTTTTCAGCAAACTGCATCTTTGCTTTTACAACCCGTTATGAAGCATAAAAACACTTTCGGGCTCGCTTGCAATGAAAGGCAGAAAGAGTTTTATTAGCTGAACTGCACTCCATAAGAAAGACTCTCAGAGCACAGCTTGCTTTCAGCAGACTGCATATTTGTTTATACTAACAATTAGAACACAGAAAAACACTTTCTGGTTTGTTTGCAATGAGCACCAGAAAGACAGTTTTATTAACTCAACTGCACTCAGTATTCAAGACTGTCAAAGATAAACTTGTTTTCAGCAAACTGCATCTTTGCTTTTACAACCCGTTATGAAGCATAAAAACACTTTCGGGCTCGCTTGCAATGAAAGGCAGAAAGAGTTTTATTAGCTGAACTGCGCTCCATAAGAAAGACTGTCAGAGCACAGCTTGCTTTCAGCAGACTGCGTATTTGTTTATACTAACAATTGGAACACAGAAAAACACTTTCTGGCGTGTTTGCAATGAGCACCAGAAAGACAGTTTTATTAACTGAACCGCACTCAGTATTCAAGATTGTCAAAGAACAACTTGTTTTCAGCAAACTGCATCTTTGCTTTTACAACCCGTTATGAAGCATAAAAACACTTTCGGGCTCGCTTGCAATGAAAGGCAGAAAGAGTTTTATTAGCTGAACTGCGCTCCATAAGAAAGACTGTCAGAGCACAGCTTGCTTTCAGCAGACTGCGTATTTGTTTATACTAACAATTGGAACACAGAAAAACACTTTCTGGCGTGTTTGCAATGAGCACCAGAAAGACAGTTTTATTAACTGAACCGCACTCAGTATTCAAGACTGTCAAAGAACAACTTGTTTTCAGCAAACTGCATCTTTGCTTTTACAACCCGTTATGAAGCATAAAAACACTTTCGGGCTCGCTTGCAATGAAAGGCAGAAAGAGTTTTATTAGCTGAACTGCCCTCCATAAGAAAGACTGTCAGAGCACAGCTTGCTTTCAGCAGACTGCGTATTTGTTTATACTAGCAATTGGAACACAGAAAAACACTTTCTGGCGTGTTTGCAATGAGCACCAGAAAGACAGTTTTATTAACTGAACCGCACTCAGTATTCAAGACTGTCAAAGAACAACTTGTTTTCAGCAAACTGCATCTTTGCTTTTACAACCCGTTATGAAGCATAAAAACACTTTCGGGCTCGCTTGCAATGAAAGGCAGAAAGAGTTTTATTAGCTGAACTGCGCTCCATAAGAAAGACTGTCAGAGCACAGCTTGCTTTCAGCAGACTGCGTATTTGTTTATACTAACAATTGGAACACAGAAAAACACTTTCTGGCGTGTTTGCAATGAGCACCAGAAAGACAGTTTTATTAACTGAACCGCACTCAGTATTCAAGATTGTCAAAGAACAACTTGTTTTCAGCAAACTGCATCTTTGCTTTTACAACCCGTTATGAAGCATAAAAACACTTTCGGGCTCGCTTGCAATGAAAGGCAGAAAGAGTTTTATTAGCTGAACTGCGCTCCATAAGAAAGACTGTCAGAGCACAGCTTGCTTTCAGCAGACTGCGTATTTGTTTATACTAACAATTGGAACACAGAAAAACACTTTCTGGCGTGTTTGCAATGAGCACCAGAAAGACAGTTTTATTAACTGAACCGCACTCAGTATTCAAGACTGTCAAAGAACAACTTGTTTTCAGCAAACTGCATCTTTGCTTTTACAACCCGTTATGAAGCATAAAAACACTTTCGGGCTCGCTTGCAATGAAAGGCAGAAAGAGTTTTATTAGCTGAACTGCACTCCATAAGAAAGACTCTCAGAGCACAGCTTGCTTTCAGCAGACTGCATATTTGTTTATACTAACAATTAGAACACAGAAAAACACTTTCTGGTTTGTTTGCAATGAGCACCAGAAAGACAGTTTTATTAACTGAACCGCACTCAGTATTCAAGACTGTCAAAGAACAACTTGTTTTCAGCAAACTGCATCTTTGCTTTTACAACCCGTTATGAAGCATAAAAACACTTTCGGGCTCGCTTGCAATGAAAGGCAGAAAGAGTTTTATTAGCTGAACTGCACTCCATAAGAAAGACTCTCAGAGCACAGCTTGCTTTCAGCAGACTGCATATTTGTTTATACTAACAAGTAGAACACAGAAAAACACTTTCTGGTTTGTTTGCAATGAGCACCAGAAAGACAGTTTTATTAACTGAACCGCACTCAGTATTCAAGACTGTCAAAGAACAACTTGTTTTCAGCAAACTGCATCTTTGCTTTTACAGTCCATTATGAAGCATAAAAACACTTTCGGGCTCGCTTGCAATGAGAGGCAGAAAGAGTTTTATTAGCTGAACTGCACTCCATAAGAAAGACTGTCAGAGCACAGCTTGCTTTCAGCAGACTGCGTATTTCTTTATACTAGCAATTGGAACACAGAAAAACACTTTCTGGCGTGTTTGCAATGAGCACCAGAAAGACAGTTTTATTAACTGAACCGCACTCAGTATTCAAGACTGTCAAAGAACAACTTGTTTTCAGCAAACTGCATCTTTGCTTTTACAACCCGTTATGAAGCATAAAAACACTTTCGGGCTCGCTTGCAATGAAAGGCAGAAAGAGTTTTATTAGCTGAACTGCACTCCATAAGAAAGACTCTCAGAGCACAGCTTGCTTTCAGCAGACTGCATATTTGTTTATACTAACAATTAGAACACAGAAAAACACTTTCTGGTTTGTTTGCAATGAGCACCAGAAAGACAGTTTTATTAACTCAACTGCACTCAGTATTCAAGACTGTCAAAGATAAACTTGTTTTCAGCAAACTGCATCTTTGCTTTTACAACCCGTTATGAAGCATAAAAACACTTTCGGGCTCGCTTGCAATGAAAGGCAGAAAGAGTTTTATTAGCTGAACTGCGCTCCATAAGAAAGACTGTCAGAGCACAGCTTGCTTTCAGCAGACTGCGTATTTGTTTATACTAACAATTGGAACACAGAAAAACACTTTCTGGCGTGTTTGCAATGAGCACCAGAAAGACAGTTTTATTAACTGAACCGCACTCAGTATTCAAGATTGTCAAAGAACAACTTGTTTTCAGCAAACTGCATCTTTGCTTTTACAACCCGTTATGAAGCATAAAAACACTTTCGGGCTCGCTTGCAATGAAAGGCAGAAAGAGTTTTATTAGCTGAACTGCGCTCCATAAGAAAGACTGTCAGAGCACAGCTTGCTTTCAGCAGACTGCGTATTTGTTTATACTAACAATTGGAACACAGAAAAACACTTTCTGGCGTGTTTGCAATGAGCACCAGAAAGACAGTTTTATTAACTGAACCGCACTCAGTATTCAAGACTGTCAAAGAACAACTTGTTTTCAGCAAACTGCATCTTTGCTTTTACAACCCGTTATGAAGCATAAAAACACTTTCGGGCTCGCTTGCAATGAAAGGCAGAAAGAGTTTTATTAGCTGAACTGCACTCCATAAGAAAGACTCTCAGAGCACAGCTTGCTTTCAGCAGACTGCATATTTGTTTATACTAACAATTAGAACACAGAAAAACACTTTCTGGTTTGTTTGCAATGAGCACCAGAAAGACAGTTTTATTAACTGAACCGCACTCAGTATTCAAGACTGTCAAAGAACAACTTGTTTTCAGCAAACTGCATCTTTGCTTTTACAACCCGTTATGAAGCATAAAAACACTTTCGGGCTCGCTTGCAATGAAAGGCAGAAAGAGTTTTATTAGCTGAACTGCGCTCCATAAGAAAGACTGTCAGAGCACAGCTTGCTTTCAGCAGACTGCGTATTTGTTTATACTAACAATTGGAACACAGAAAAACACTTTCTGGCGTGTTTGCAATGAGCACCAGAAAGACAGTTTTATTAACTGAACCGCACTCAGTATTCAAGATTGTCAAAGAACAACTTGTTTTCAGCAAACTGCATCTTTGCTTTTACAACCCGTTATGAAGCATAAAAACACTTTCGGGCTCGCTTGCAATGAAAGGCAGAAAGAGTTTTATTAGCTGAACTGCGCTCCATAAGAAAGACTGTCAGAGCACAGCTTGCTTTCAGCAGACTGCGTATTTGTTTATACTAACAATTGGAACACAGAAAAACACTTTCTGGCGTGTTTGCAATGAGCACCAGAAAGACAGTTTTATTAACTGAACCGCACTCAGTATTCAAGACTGTCAAAGAACAACTTGTTTTCAGCAAACTGCATCTTTGCTTTTACAACCCGTTATGAAGCATAAAAACACTTTCGGGCTCGCTTGCAATGAAAGGCAGAAAGAGTTTTATTAGCTGAACTGCGCTCCATAAGAAAGACTGTCAGAGCACAGCTTGCTTTCAGCAGACTGCGTATTTGTTTATACTAACAATTGGAACACAGAAAAACACTTTCTGGCGTGTTTGCAATGAGCACCAGAAAGATAGTTTTATTAACTGAACCGCACTCAGTATTCAAGACTGTCAAAGAACAACTTGTTTTCAGCAAACTGCATCTTTGCTTTTACAACCCGTTATGAAGCATAAAAACACTTTCGGGCTCGCTTGCAATGAAAGGCAGAAAGAGTTTTATTAGCTGAACTGCGCTCCATAAGAAAGACTGTCAGAGCACAGCTTGCTTTCAGCAGACTGCGTATTTGTTTATACTAGCAATTGGAACACAGAAAAACACTTTCTGGCCTGTTTGCAATGAGCACCAGAAAGACAGTTTTATTAACTGAACCGCACTCAGTATTCAAGACTGTCAAAGAACAACTTGTTTTCAGCAAACTGCATCTTTGCTTTTACAACCCGTTATGAAGCATAAAAACACTTTCGGGCTCGCTTGCAATGAAAGGCAGAAAGAGTTTTATTAGCTGAACTGCGCTCCATAAGAAAGACTGTCAGAGCACAGCTTGCTTTCAGCAGACTGCGTATTTGTTTATACTAACAATTGGAACACAGAAAAACACTTTCTGGCGTGTTTGCAATGAGCACCAGAAAGACAGTTTTATTAACTGAACCGCACTCAGTATTCAAGACTGTCAAAGAACAACTTGTTTTCAGCAAACTGCATCTTTGCTTTTACAACCCGTTATGAAGCATAAAAACACTTTCGGGCTCGCTTGCAATGAAAGGCAGAAAGAGTTTTATTAGCTGAACTGCACTCCATAAGAAAGACTCTCAGAGCACAGCTTGCTTTCAGCAGACTGCATATTTGTTTATACTAACAATTAGAACACAGAAAAACACTTTCTGGTTTGTTTGCAATGAGCACCAGAAAGACAGTTTTATTAACTGAACCGCACTCAGTATTCAAGACTGTCAAAGAACAACTTGTTTTCAGCAAACTGCATCTTTGCTTTTACAACCCGTTATGAAGCATAAAAACACTTTCGGGCTCGCTTGCAATGAAAGGCAGAAAGAGTTTTATTAGCTGAACTGCACTCCATAAGAAAGACTCTCAGAGCACAGCTTGCTTTCAGCAGACTGCATATTTGTTTATACTAACAAGTAGAACACAGAAAAACACTTTCTGGTTTGTTTGCAATGAGCACCAGAAAGACAGTTTTATTAACTGAACCGCACTCAGTATTCAAGACTGTCAAAGAACAACTTGTTTTCAGCAAACTGCATCTTTGCTTTTACAACCCGTTATGAAGCATAAAAACACTTTCGGGCTCGCTTGCAATGAAAGGCAGAAAGAGTTTTATTAGCTGAACTGCGCTCCATAAGAAAGACTGTCAGAGCACAGCTTGCTTTCAGCAGACTGCGTATTTGTTTATACTAACAATTGGAACACAGAAAAACACTTTCTGGCGTGTTTGCAATGAGCACCAGAAAGACAGTTTTATTAACTGAACCGCACTCAGTATTCAAGACTGTCAAAGAACAACTTGTTTTCAGCAAACTGCATCTTTGCTTTTACAACCCGTTATGAAGCATAAAAACACTTTCGGGCTCGCTTGCAATGAAAGGCAGAAAGAGTTTTATTAGCTGAACTGCACTCCATAAGAAAGACTCTCAGAGCACAGCTTGCTTTCAGCAGACTGCATATTTGTTTATACTAACAATTAGAACACAGAAAAACACTTTCTGGTTTGTTTGCAATGAGCACCAGAAAGACAGTTTTATTAACTGAACCGCACTCAGTATTCAAGACTGTCAAAGAACAACTTGTTTTCAGCAAACTGCATCTTTGCTTTTACAACCCGTTATGAAGCATAAAAACACTTTCGGGCTCGCTTGCAATGAAAGGCAGAAAGAGTTTTATTAGCTGAACTGCACTCCATAAGAAAGACTCTCAGAGCACAGCTTGCTTTCAGCAGACTGCATATTTGTTTATACTAACAAGTAGAACACAGAAAAACACTTTCTGGTTTGTTTGCAATGAGCACCAGAAAGACAGTTTTATTAACTGAACCGCACTCAGTATTCAAGACTGTCAAAGAACAACTTGTTTTCAGCAAACTGCATCTTTGCTTTTACAGTCCATTATGAAGCATAAAAACACTTTCGGGCTCGCTTGCAATGAGAGGCAGAAAGAGTTTTATTAGCTGAACTGCACTCCATAAGAAAGACTCTCAGAGCACAGCTTGCTTTCAGCAGACTGCATATTTGTTTATACTAACAATTAGAACACAGAAAAACACTTTCTGGTTTGTTTGCAATGAGCACCAGAAAGACAGTTTTATTAACTCAACTGCACTCAGTATTCAAGACTGTCAAAGATAAACTTGTTTTCAGCAAACTGCATCTTTGCTTTTACAACCCGTTATGAAGCATAAAAACACTTTCGGGCTCGCTTGCAATGAAAGGCAGAAAGAGTTTTATTAGCTGAACTGCGCTCCATAAGAAAGACTGTCAGAGCACAGCTTGCTTTCAGCAGACTGCGTATTTGTTTATACTAACAATTGGAACACAGAAAAACACTTTCTGGCGTGTTTGCAATGAGCACCAGAAAGACAGTTTTATTAACTGAACCGCACTCAGTATTCAAGATTGTCAAAGAACAACTTGTTTTCAGCAAACTGCATCTTTGCTTTTACAACCCGTTATGAAGCATAAAAACACTTTCGGGCTCGCTTGCAATGAAAGGCAGAAAGAGTTTTATTAGCTGAACTGCGCTCCATAAGAAAGACTGTCAGAGCACAGCTTGCTTTCAGCAGACTGCGTATTTGTTTATACTAACAATTGGAACACAGAAAAACACTTTCTGGCGTGTTTGCAATGAGCACCAGAAAGACAGTTTTATTAACTGAACCGCACTCAGTATTCAAGACTGTCAAAGAACAACTTGTTTTCAGCAAACTGCATCTTTGCTTTTACAACCCGTTATGAAGCATAAAAACACTTTCGGGCTCGCTTGCAATGAAAGGCAGAAAGAGTTTTATTAGCTGAACTGCCCTCCATAAGAAAGACTGTCAGAGCACAGCTTGCTTTCAGCAGACTGCGTATTTGTTTATACTAGCAATTGGAACACAGAAAAACACTTTCTGGCGTGTTTGCAATGAGCACCAGAAAGACAGTTTTATTAACTGAACCGCACTCAGTATTCAAGACTGTCAAAGAACAACTTGTTTTCAGCAAACTGCATCTTTGCTTTTACAACCCGTTATGAAGCATAAAAACACTTTCGGGCTCGCTTGCAATGAAAGGCAGAAAGAGTTTTATTAGCTGAACTGCGCTCCATAAGAAAGACTGTCAGAGCACAGCTTGCTTTCAGCAGACTGCGTATTTGTTTATACTAACAATTGGAACACAGAAAAACACTTTCTGGCGTGTTTGCAATGAGCACCAGAAAGACAGTTTTATTAACTGAACCGCACTCAGTATTCAAGATTGTCAAAGAACAACTTGTTTTCAGCAAACTGCATCTTTGCTTTTACAACCCGTTATGAAGCATAAAAACACTTTCGGGCTCGCTTGCAATGAAAGGCAGAAAGAGTTTTATTAGCTGAACTGCGCTCCATAAGAAAGACTGTCAGAGCACAGCTTGCTTTCAGCAGACTGCGTATTTGTTTATACTAACAATTGGAACACAGAAAAACACTTTCTGGCGTGTTTGCAATGAGCACCAGAAAGACAGTTTTATTAACTGAACCGCACTCAGTATTCAAGACTGTCAAAGAACAACTTGTTTTCAGCAAACTGCATCTTTGCTTTTACAACCCGTTATGAAGCATAAAAACACTTTCGGGCTCGCTTGCAATGAAAGGCAGAAAGAGTTTTATTAGCTGAACTGCACTCCATAAGAAAGACTCTCAGAGCACAGCTTGCTTTCAGCAGACTGCATATTTGTTTATACTAACAATTAGAACACAGAAAAACACTTTCTGGTTTGTTTGCAATGAGCACCAGAAAGACAGTTTTATTAACTGAACCGCACTCAGTATTCAAGACTGTCAAAGAACAACTTGTTTTCAGCAAACTGCATCTTTGCTTTTACAACCCGTTATGAAGCATAAAAACACTTTCGGGCTCGCTTGCAATGAAAGGCAGAAAGAGTTTTATTAGCTGAACTGCACTCCATAAGAAAGACTCTCAGAGCACAGCTTGCTTTCAGCAGACTGCATATTTGTTTATACTAACAAGTAGAACACAGAAAAACACTTTCTGGTTTGTTTGCAATGAGCACCAGAAAGACAGTTTTATTAACTGAACCGCACTCAGTATTCAAGACTGTCAAAGAACAACTTGTTTTCAGCAAACTGCATCTTTGCTTTTACAGTCCATTATGAAGCATAAAAACACTTTCGGGCTCGCTTGCAATGAGAGGCAGAAAGAGTTTTATTAGCTGAACTGCACTCCATAAGAAAGACTGTCAGAGCACAGCTTGCTTTCAGCAGACTGCGTATTTCTTTATACTAGCAATTGGAACACAGAAAAACACTTTCTGGCGTGTTTGCAATGAGCACCAGAAAGACAGTTTTATTAACTGAACCGCACTCAGTATTCAAGACTGTCAAAGAACAACTTGTTTTCAGCAAACTGCATCTTTGCTTTTACAACCCGTTATGAAGCATAAAAACACTTTCGGGCTCGCTTGCAATGAAAGGCAGAAAGAGTTTTATTAGCTGAACTGCACTCCATAAGAAAGACTCTCAGAGCACAGCTTGCTTTCAGCAGACTGCATATTTGTTTATACTAACAATTAGAACACAGAAAAACACTTTCTGGTTTGTTTGCAATGAGCACCAGAAAGACAGTTTTATTAACTCAACTGCACTCAGTATTCAAGACTGTCAAAGATAAACTTGTTTTCAGCAAACTGCATCTTTGCTTTTACAACCCGTTATGAAGCATAAAAACACTTTCGGGCTCGCTTGCAATGAAAGGCAGAAAGAGTTTTATTAGCTGAACTGCGCTCCATAAGAAAGACTGTCAGAGCACAGCTTGCTTTCAGCAGACTGCGTATTTGTTTATACTAACAATTGGAACACAGAAAAACACTTTCTGGCGTGTTTGCAATGAGCACCAGAAAGACAGTTTTATTAACTGAACCGCACTCAGTATTCAAGATTGTCAAAGAACAACTTGTTTTCAGCAAACTGCATCTTTGCTTTTACAACCCGTTATGAAGCATAAAAACACTTTCGGGCTCGCTTGCAATGAAAGGCAGAAAGAGTTTTATTAGCTGAACTGCGCTCCATAAGAAAGACTGTCAGAGCACAGCTTGCTTTCAGCAGACTGCGTATTTGTTTATACTAACAATTGGAACACAGAAAAACACTTTCTGGCGTGTTTGCAATGAGCACCAGAAAGACAGTTTTATTAACTGAACCGCACTCAGTATTCAAGACTGTCAAAGAACAACTTGTTTTCAGCAAACTGCATCTTTGCTTTTACAACCCGTTATGAAGCATAAAAACACTTTCGGGCTCGCTTGCAATGAAAGGCAGAAAGAGTTTTATTAGCTGAACTGCGCTCCATAAGAAAGACTCTCAGAGCACAGCTTGCTTTCAGCAGACTGCATATTTGTTTATACTAACAATTAGAACACAGAAAAACACTTTCTGGTTTGTTTGCAATGAGCACCAGAAAGACAGTTTTATTAACTGAACCGCACTCAGTATTCAAGACTGTCAAAGAACAACTTGTTTTCAGCAAACTGCATCTTTGCTTTTACAACCCGTTATGAAGCATAAAAACACTTTCGGGCTCGCTTGCAATGAAAGGCAGAAAGAGTTTTATTAGCTGAACTGCGCTCCATAAGAAAGACTGTCAGAGCACAGCTTGCTTTCAGCAGACTGCGTATTTGTTTATACTAACAATTGGAACACAGAAAAACACTTTCTGGCGTGTTTGCAATGAGCACCAGAAAGACAGTTTTATTAACTGAACCGCACTCAGTATTCAAGATTGTCAAAGAACAACTTGTTTTCAGCAAACTGCATCTTTGCTTTTACAACCCGTTATGAAGCATAAAAACACTTTCGGGCTCGCTTGCAATGAAAGGCAGAAAGAGTTTTATTAGCTGAACTGCGCTCCATAAGAAAGACTGTCAGAGCACAGCTTGCTTTCAGCAGACTGCGTATTTGTTTATACTAACAATTGGAACACAGAAAAACACTTTCTGGCGTGTTTGCAATGAGCACCAGAAAGACAGTTTTATTAACTGAACCGCACTCAGTATTCAAGACTGTCAAAGAACAACTTGTTTTCAGCAAACTGCATCTTTGCTTTTACAACCCGTTATGAAGCATAAAAACACTTTCGGGCTCGCTTGCAATGAAAGGCAGAAAGAGTTTTATTAGCTGAACTGCACTCCATAAGAAAGACTCTCAGAGCACAGCTTGCTTTCAGCAGACTGCGTATTTGTTTATACTAACAATTGGAACACAGAAAAACACTTTCTGGCGTGTTTGCAATGAGCACCAGAAAGACAGTTTTATTAACTGAACCGCACTCAGTATTCAAGATTGTCAAAGAACAACTTGTTTTCAGCAAACTGCATCTTTGCTTTTACAACCCGTTATGAAGCATAAAAACACTTTCGGGCTCGCTTGCAATGAAAGGCAGAAAGAGTTTTATTAGCTGAACTGCGCTCCATAAGAAAGACTGTCAGAGCACAGCTTGCTTTCAGCAGACTGCGTATTTGTTTATACTAACAATTGGAACACAGAAAAACACTTTCTGGCGTGTTTGCAATGAGCACCAGAAAGACAGTTTTATTAACTGAACCGCACTCAGTATTCAAGACTGTCAAAGAACAACTTGTTTTCAGCAAACTGCATCTTTGCTTTTACAACCCGTTATGAAGCATAAAAACACTTTCGGGCTCGCTTGCAATGAAAGGCAGAAAGAGTTTTATTAGCTGAACTGCCCTCCATAAGAAAGACTGTCAGAGCACAGCTTGCTTTCAGCAGACTGCGTATTTGTTTATACTAGCAATTGGAACACAGAAAAACACTTTCTGGCGTGTTTGCAATGAGCACCAGAAAGACAGTTTTATTAACTGAACCGCACTCAGTATTCAAGACTGTCAAAGAACAACTTGTTTTCAGCAAACTGCATCTTTGCTTTTACAACCCGTTATGAAGCATAAAAACACTTTCGGGCTCGCTTGCAATGAAAGGCAGAAAGAGTTTTATTAGCTGAACTGCGCTCCATAAGAAAGACTGTCAGAGCACAGCTTGCTTTCAGCAGACTGCGTATTTGTTTATACTAACAATTGGAACACAGAAAAACACTTTCTGGCGTGTTTGCAATGAGCACCAGAAAGACAGTTTTATTAACTGAACCGCACTCAGTATTCAAGATTGTCAAAGAACAACTTGTTTTCAGCAAACTGCATCTTTGCTTTTACAACCCGTTATGAAGCATAAAAACACTTTCGGGCTCGCTTGCAATGAAAGGCAGAAAGAGTTTTATTAGCTGAACTGCGCTCCATAAGAAAGACTGTCAGAGCACAGCTTGCTTTCAGCAGACTGCGTATTTGTTTATACTAACAATTGGAACACAGAAAAACACTTTCTGGCGTGTTTGCAATGAGCACCAGAAAGACAGTTTTATTAACTGAACCGCACTCAGTATTCAAGACTGTCAAAGAACAACTTGTTTTCAGCAAACTGCATCTTTGCTTTTACAACCCGTTATGAAGCATAAAAACACTTTCGGGCTCGCTTGCAATGAAAGGCAGAAAGAGTTTTATTAGCTGAACTGCACTCCATAAGAAAGACTCTCAGAGCACAGCTTGCTTTCAGCAGACTGCATATTTGTTTATACTAACAATTAGAACACAGAAAAACACTTTCTGGTTTGTTTGCAATGAGCACCAGAAAGACAGTTTTATTAACTGAACCGCACTCAGTATTCAAGACTGTCAAAGAACAACTTGTTTTCAGCAAACTGCATCTTTGCTTTTACAACCCGTTATGAAGCATAAAAACACTTTCGGGCTCGCTTGCAATGAAAGGCAGAAAGAGTTTTATTAGCTGAACTGCACTCCATAAGAAAGACTCTCAGAGCACAGCTTGCTTTCAGCAGACTGCATATTTGTTTATACTAACAAGTAGAACACAGAAAAACACTTTCTGGTTTGTTTGCAATGAGCACCAGAAAGACAGTTTTATTAACTGAACCGCACTCAGTATTCAAGACTGTCAAAGAACAACTTGTTTTCAGCAAACTGCATCTTTGCTTTTACAGTCCATTATGAAGCATAAAAACACTTTCGGGCTCGCTTGCAATGAGAGGCAGAAAGAGTTTTATTAGCTGAACTGCACTCCATAAGAAAGACTGTCAGAGCACAGCTTGCTTTCAGCAGACTGCGTATTTCTTTATACTAGCAATTGGAACACAGAAAAACACTTTCTGGCGTGTTTGCAATGAGCACCAGAAAGACAGTTTTATTAACTGAACCGCACTCAGTATTCAAGACTGTCAAAGAACAACTTGTTTTCAGCAAACTGCATCTTTGCTTTTACAACCCGTTATGAAGCATAAAAACACTTTCGGGCTCGCTTGCAATGAAAGGCAGAAAGAGTTTTATTAGCTGAACTGCACTCCATAAGAAAGACTCTCAGAGCACAGCTTGCTTTCAGCAGACTGCATATTTGTTTATACTAACAATTAGAACACAGAAAAACACTTTCTGGTTTGTTTGCAATGAGCACCAGAAAGACAGTTTTATTAACTCAACTGCACTCAGTATTCAAGACTGTCAAAGATAAACTTGTTTTCAGCAAACTGCATCTTTGCTTTTACAACCCGTTATGAAGCATAAAAACACTTTCGGGCTCGCTTGCAATGAAAGGCAGAAAGAGTTTTATTAGCTGAACTGCGCTCCATAAGAAAGACTGTCAGAGCACAGCTTGCTTTCAGCAGACTGCGTATTTGTTTATACTAACAATTGGAACACAGAAAAACACTTTCTGGCGTGTTTGCAATGAGCACCAGAAAGACAGTTTTATTAACTGAACCGCACTCAGTATTCAAGATTGTCAAAGAACAACTTGTTTTCAGCAAACTGCATCTTTGCTTTTACAACCCGTTATGAAGCATAAAAACACTTTCGGGCTCGCTTGCAATGAAAGGCAGAAAGAGTTTTATTAGCTGAACTGCGCTCCATAAGAAAGACTGTCAGAGCACAGCTTGCTTTCAGCAGACTGCGTATTTGTTTATACTAACAATTGGAACACAGAAAAACACTTTCTGGCGTGTTTGCAATGAGCACCAGAAAGACAGTTTTATTAACTGAACCGCACTCAGTATTCAAGACTGTCAAAGAACAACTTGTTTTCAGCAAACTGCATCTTTGCTTTTACAACCCGTTATGAAGCATAAAAACACTTTCGGGCTCGCTTGCAATGAAAGGCAGAAAGAGTTTTATTAGCTGAACTGCGCTCCATAAGAAAGACTCTCAGAGCACAGCTTGCTTTCAGCAGACTGCATATTTGTTTATACTAACAATTAGAACACAGAAAAACACTTTCTGGTTTGTTTGCAATGAGCACCAGAAAGACAGTTTTATTAACTGAACCGCACTCAGTATTCAAGACTGTCAAAGAACAACTTGTTTTCAGCAAACTGCATCTTTGCTTTTACAACCCGTTATGAAGCATAAAAACACTTTCGGGCTCGCTTGCAATGAAAGGCAGAAAGAGTTTTATTAGCTGAACTGCGCTCCATAAGAAAGACTGTCAGAGCACAGCTTGCTTTCAGCAGACTGCGTATTTGTTTATACTAACAATTGGAACACAGAAAAACACTTTCTGGCGTGTTTGCAATGAGCACCAGAAAGACAGTTTTATTAACTGAACCGCACTCAGTATTCAAGATTGTCAAAGAACAACTTGTTTTCAGCAAACTGCATCTTTGCTTTTACAACCCGTTATGAAGCATAAAAACACTTTCGGGCTCGCTTGCAATGAAAGGCAGAAAGAGTTTTATTAGCTGAACTGCGCTCCATAAGAAAGACTGTCAGAGCACAGCTTGCTTTCAGCAGACTGCGTATTTGTTTATACTAACAATTGGAACACAGAAAAACACTTTCTGGCGTGTTTGCAATGAGCACCAGAAAGACAGTTTTATTAACTGAACCGCACTCAGTATTCAAGACTGTCAAAGAACAACTTGTTTTCAGCAAACTGCATCTTTGCTTTTACAACCCGTTATGAAGCATAAAAACACTTTCGGGCTCGCTTGCAATGAAAGGCAGAAAGAGTTTTATTAGCTGAACTGCACTCCATAAGAAAGACTCTCAGAGCACAGCTTGCTTTCAGCAGACTGCATATTTGTTTATACTAACAATTGGAACACAGAAAAACACTTTCTGGCGTGTTTGCAATGAGCACCAGAAAGACAGTTTTATTAACTGAACCGCACTCAGTATTCAAGACTGTCAAAGAACAACTTGTTTTCAGCAAACTGCATCTTTGCTTTTACAGTCCATTATGAAGCATAAAAACACTTTCGGGCTCGCTTGCAATGAAAGGCAGAAAGAGTTTTATTAGCTGAACTGCGCTCCATAAGAAAGACTGTCAGAGCACAGCTTGCTTTCAGCAGACTGCGTATTTGTTTATACTAGCAATTGGAACACAGAAAAACACTTTCTGGCGTGTTTGCAATGAGCACCAGAAAGACAGTTTTATTAACTGAACCGCACTCAGTATTCAAGACTGTCAAAGAACAACTTGTTTTCAGCAAACTGCATCTTTGCTTTTACAACCCGTTATGAAGCATAAAAACACTTTCGGGCTCGCTTGCAATGAAAGGCAGAAAGAGTTTTATTAGCTGAACTGCGCTCCATAAGAAAGACTGTCAGAGCACAGCTTGCTTTCAGCAGACTGCGTATTTGTTTATACTAACAATTGGAACACAGAAAAACACTTTCTGGCGTGTTTGCAATGAGCACCAGAAAGACAGTTTTATTAACTGAACCGCACTCAGTATTCAAGATTGTCAAAGAACAACTTGTTTTCAGCAAACTGCATCTTTGCTTTTACAACCCGTTATGAAGCATAAAAACACTTTCGGGCTCGCTTGCAATGAAAGGCAGAAAGAGTTTTATTAGCTGAACTGCGCTCCATAAGAAAGACTGTCAGAGCACAGCTTGCTTTCAGCAGACTGCGTATTTGTTTATACTAACAATTGGAACACAGAAAAACACTTTCTGGCGTGTTTGCAATGAGCACCAGAAAGACAGTTTTATTAACTGAACCGCACTCAGTATTCAAGACTGTCAAAGAACAACTTGTTTTCAGCAAACTGCATCTTTGCTTTTACAACCCGTTATGAAGCATAAAAACACTTTCGGGCTCGCTTGCAATGAAAGGCAGAAAGAGTTTTATTAGCTGAACTGCGCTCCATAAGAAAGACTGTCAGAGCACAGCTTGCTTTCAGCAGACTGCGTATTTGTTTATACTAACAATTGGAACACAGAAAAACACTTTCTGGCGTGTTTGCAATGAGCACCAGAAAGACAGTTTTATTAACTGAACCGCACTCAGTATTCAAGACTGTCAAAGAACAACTTGTTTTCAGCAAACTGCATCTTTGCTTTTACAACCCGTTATGAAGCATAAAAACACTTTCGGGCTCGCTTGCAATGAAAGGCAGAAAGAGTTTTATTAGCTGAACTGCACTCCATAAGAAAGACTCTCAGAGCACAGCTTGCTTTCAGCAGACTGCGTATTTGTTTATACTAACAATTGGAACACAGAAAAACACTTTCTGGTTTGTTTGCAATGAGCACCAGAAAGACAGTTTTATTAACTGAACCGCACTCAGTATTCAAGACTGTCAAAGAACAACTTGTTTTCAGCAAACTGCATCTTTGCTTTTACAACCCGTTATGAAGCATAAAAACACTTTCGGGCTCGCTTGCAATGAAAGGCAGAAAGAGTTTTATTAGCTGAACTGCACTCCATAAGAAAGACTCTCAGAGCACAGCTTGCTTTCAGCAGACTGCATATTTGTTTATACTAACAATTGGAACACAGAAAAACACTTTCTGGTGTGTTTGCAATGAGCACCAGAAAGACAGTTTTATTAACTGAACCGCACTCAGTATTCAAGACTGTCAAAGAACAACTTGTTTTCAGCAAACTGCATCTTTGCTTTTACAACCCGTTATGAAGCATAAAAACACTTTCGGGCTCGCTTGCAATGAAAGGCAGAAAGAGTTTTATTACCTGAACTGCACTCCATAAGAAAGACTCTCAGAGCACAGCTTGCTTTCAGCAGACTGCATATTTGTTTATACTAACAATTAGAACACAGAAAAACACTTTCTGGTTTGTTTGCAATGAGCACCAGAAAGACAGTTTTATTAACTGAACCGCACTCAGTATTCAAGACTGTCAAAGAACAACTTGTTTTCAGCAAACTGCATCTTTGCTTTTACAACCCGTTATGAAGCATAAAAACACTTTCGGGCTCGCTTGCAATGAAAGGCAGAAAGAGTTTTATTAGCTGAACTGCGCTCCATAAGAAAGACTGTCAGAGCACAGCTTGCTTTCAGCAGACTGCGTATTTGTTTATACTAACAATTGGAACACAGAAAAACACTTTCTGGCGTGTTTGCAATGAGCACCAGAAAGACAGTTTTATTAACTGAACCGCACTCAGTATTCAAGACTGTCAAAGAACAACTTGTTTTCAGCAAACTGCATCTTTGCTTTTACAACCCGTTATGAAGCATAAAAACACTTTCGGGCTCGCTTGCAATGAAAGGCAGAAAGAATTTTATTAGCTGAACTGCACTCCATAAGAAAGACTCTCAGAGCACAGCTTGCTTTCAGCAGACTGCGTATTTGATTATACTAGCAATTGGAACACAGAAAAACACTTTCTGGCGTGTTTGCAATGAGAACCAGAAAGACAGTTTTATTAACTGAACCGCACTCAGTATTCAAGACTGTCAAAGAACAACTTGTTTTCAGCAAACTGCATCTTTGCTTTTACAACCCGTTATGAAGCATAAAAACACTTTCGGGCTCGCTTGCAATGAAAGGCAGAAAGAGTTTTATTAGCTGAACTGCGCTCCATAAGAAAGACTGTCAGAGCACAGCTTGCTTTCAGCAGACTGCGTATTTGTTTATACTAACAATTGGAACACAGAAAAACACTTTCTGGCGTGTTTGCAATGAGCACCAGAAAGACAGTTTTATTAACTGAACCGCACTCAGTATTCAAGACTGTCAAAGAACAACTTGTTTTCAGCAAACTGCATCTTTGCTTTTACAACCCGTTATGAAGCATAAAAACACTTTCGGGCTCGCTTGCAATGAAAGGCAGAAAGAGTTTTATTAGCTGAACTGCGCTCCATAAGAAAGACTGTCAGAGCACAGCTTGCTTTCAGCAGACTGCGTATTTGTTTATACTAACAATTGGAACACAGAAAAACACTTTCTGGCGTGTTTGCAATGAGCACCAGAAAGACAGTTTTATTAACTGAACCGCACTCAGTATTCAAGATTGTCAAAGAACAACTTGTTTTCAGCAAACTGCATCTTTGCTTTTACAACCCGTTATGAAGCATAAAAACACTTTCGGGCTCGCTTGCAATGAAAGGCAGAAAGAGTTTTATTAGCTGAACTGCGCTCCATAAGAAAGACTGTCAGAGCACAGCTTGCTTTCAGCAGACTGCGTATTTGTTTATACTAACAATTGGAACACAGAAAAACACTTTCTGGCGTGTTTGCAATGAGCACCAGAAAGACAGTTTTATTAACTGAACCGCACTCAGTATTCAAGATTGTCAAAGAACAACTTGTTTTCAGCAAACTGCATCTTTGCTTTTACAACCCGTTATGAAGCATAAAAACACTTTCGGGCTCGCTTGCAATGAAAGGCAGAAAGAGTTTTATTAGCTGAACTGCGCTCCATAAGAAAGACTGTCAGAGCACAGCTTGCTTTCAGCAGACTGCGTATTTGTTTATACTAACAATTGGAACACAGAAAAACACTTTCTGGCGTGTTTGCAATGAGCACCAGAAAGACAGTTTTATTAACTGAACCGCACTCAGTATTCAAGACTGTCAAAGAACAACTTGTTTTCAGCAAACTGCATCTTTGCTTTTACAACCCGTTATGAAGCATAAAAACACTTTCGGGCTCGCTTGCAATGAAAGGCAGAAAGAGTTTTATTAGCTGAACTGCGCTCCATAAGAAAGACTGTCAGAGCACAGCTTGCTTTCAGCAGACTGCGTATTTGTTTATACTAACAATTGGAACACAGAAAAACACTTTCTGGCGTGTTTGCAATGAGCACCAGAAAGACAGTTTTATTAACTGAACCGCACTCAGTATTCAAGACTGTCAAAGAACAACTTGTTTTCAGCAAACTGCATCTTTGCTTTTACAACCCGTTATGAAGCATAAAAACACTTTCGGGCTCGCTTGCAATGAAAGGCAGAAAGAGTTTTATTAGCTGAACTGCGCTCCATAAGAAAGACTGTCAGAGCACAGCTTGCTTTCAGCAGACTGCGTATTTGTTTATACTAACAATTGGAACACAGAAAAACACTTTCTGGCGTGTTTGCAATGAGCACCAGAAAGACAGTTTTATTAACTGAACCGCACTCAGTATTCAAGACTGTCAAAGAACAACTTGTTTTCAGCAAACTGCATCTTTGCTTTTACAACCCGTTATGAAGCATAAAAACACTTTCGGGCTCGCTTGCAATGAAAGGCAGAAAGAATTTTATTAGCTGAACTGCACTCCATAAGAAAGACTCTCAGAGCACAGCTTGCTTTCAGCAGATTGCATATTTGTTTATACTAACAATTAGAACACAGAAAAACACTTTCTGGTTTGTTTGCAATGAGCACCAGAAAGACAGTTTTATTAACTCAACTGCACTCAGTATTCAAGACTGTCAAAGATAAACTTGTTTTCAGCAAACTGCATCTTTGCTTTTACAGTCCATTATGAAGCATAAAAACACTTTCGGGCTCGCTTGCAATGAAAGGCAGAAAGAGTTTTATTAGCTGAACTGCGCTCCATAAGAAAGACTGTCAGAGCACAGCTTGCTTTCAGCAGACTGCGTATTTGTTTATACTAGCAATTGGAACACAGAAAAACACTTTCTGGCGTGTTTGCAATGAGCACCAGAAAGACAGTTTTATTAACTGAACCGCACTCAGTATTCAAGATTGTCAAAGAACAACTTGTTTTCAGCAAACTGCATCTTTGCTTTTACAACCCGTTATGAAGCATAAAAACACTTTCGGGCTCGCTTGCAATGAAAGGCAGAAAGAGTTTTATTAGCTGAACTGCGCTCCATAAGAAAGACTCTCAGAGCACAGCTTGCTTTCAGCAGACTGCATATTTGTTTATACTAACAAGTAGAACACAGAAAAACACTTTCTGGCGTGTTTGCAATGAGCACCAGAAAGACAGTTTTATTAACTGAACCGCACTCAGTATTCAAGACTGTCAAAGAACAACTTGTTTTCAGCAAACTGCATCTTTGCTTTTACAACCCGTTATGAAGCATAAAAACACTTTCGGGCTCGCTTGCAATGAAAGGCAGAAAGAGTTTTATTAGCTGAACTGCGCTCCATAAGAAAGACTGTCAGAGCACAGCTTGCTTTCAGCAGACTGCGTATTTGTTTATACTAACAATTGGAACACAGAAAAACAAATCTGATAGAGTGTGT